>NW_013955015.1:16396-20195 GCF_001266775.1 Austrofundulus limnaeus
ACACCTGTAATATACTGTAATAACACCTGTGATTACACCTGTAATATACCTGTAATAACACCTGTAATAAACACCTGTAATAAACACCTGTAATAAACACCTGTAATAAACACCTGCAATAACACACCTGTGATAAACCTGTAATAAAACTGTAATAACACCTGTGATAACGCCTGTGGTAAACCTACACCTGTAATAAAACTGTAATAAATCTGATGAGTTCAGAGTCTTATTTAAATAAATTTGATTTGTTTTCTGGTTGTTTCTGTCTGTTTGGCTTCCTGGTCCTACGACCGGTTCTGCTGAGGGTCCTGCAGCGTCCAGCAGGATGTGGAGGATTCACAGAGCGGCGATGTTCCTGATGGCCTGAATGTGTTCCAGTAGGAGAAGAAAATGCTGAGGGGACACTTTGACACTTCTGTGTTGACACACAGAGGAAAAGCTTTCAGGACTGAGGGGGAGGACAAATGGACTCTGTGACAGGGCCAGTCAAAGTGTCCTCCCCCAGCTGCAGCTTGCCGGTCCTGATGGATGTTTTAATGTCCAGTCCAACTGTCCCTGCTTCAGTCTCTGAATGCTTTATTAACACAACCTGAACGAGACCATGACAGGAACTTAGAGCTGCACCCTCATTTTATTTGACAGCTTTATTCAAACTACAGTTCCCAGGAGCCTCTGCTGTCAGACTGACTTACAGCAGCACTGACACMACCATCTGCCGGACCTTTAGGACTTCTATTGAACCAAAAACAATAAAGTATTTATAGAAGAAGCAGCTGTACGAATGAATTCMCAGGTCAGAGGTGTTAGTGAGAGGGCACAGAGTGTCAGAGTGAGTGYCACAGAGAATATCACTGTACCAATCCACCCGTTTCCAGCTAAGGACAATGGCCTCAGATTTAGAGCAGCTGATCCTCATGCCACCTGTGAATCACTCATGGCACTTTGATGCCAACAGAACCACATCATCTGCAAACAGCAGAGATTGAATCATGWACCYGCCGAACAGGACTCCCTTCGCCCCCTGGCAGGTGACAACGAGCAACCCTGGTGGAGTCCAACTCCCTTGCGATGTTGCAAAAGTGTGTCAACCAAGGCAGCCCTACAATATCCAGAGCCTTGAGGTAAATCAGGGCAGATCCACAGTCCAAGATCATCCACTCCTGGAGCCGTGCTAACATGGAGCTTTTTAACTACCTCAGCTCCAGTTATCGACGGACAAACCCTGAAGTCTGTAGACTCTGCTTCCTCCCTCCATWGAAGACTTGCCGGTGGGATTGAGAAGGTCCAAGAAGTACTCCTTCCACCTCCCAAAGACATCACTTGTTGAGCACAYCACTGAGCAAAGTGTTAGTACAGTGCTGCTTCTCCCGCCTCAGACGCCGGATGGTTTGCCAGAAACTCCTCGAAGMCAAACCTCACTGAACTCCTCCCACATTTACCTTAATAACATCCAGAGCTGCAGCCTGCTTGGCCTGCAGGTACTCCTCAGCTGCCTCTAAGTCCTACCAGCCAACAAGGCCAGATAGCACTCCTTCAGTTTGACAGCCTCCCTTACCTGGGGTGTCCACCACCCAGTTTGAGAATGGCCACCRTGAGAAGCACTGACAACAACGTGGCCACAGCTCAAGGCAGCTGCTTCAACAACTGAGGCATGGAACATGGTCCACTCAGACTCAATGTCCTTGGCCTGGATGTACAGTAAGTTGATGATCTTTCTGACAGATTCTTCTGCCAGGTGTCATCAGCAAACCCTCACTACATGTTTGGGTCTACTGGGTCTGTCCRACATCTTCCCAGTCATCCGATCCAACTCACTACCAGGTGATAATCAGTTGACAGCTCAACTCAGCTCTTCAACCGAGTGTCCAAAACATGCGACCACCAATCATCGATCTGTGACCTACAGTGTCCTGGTGCCACATGCACTTATGGACACCCTTATGTTGGAACATGGTGTTTGAGATGGACAAACTGTGATGAGCACAGAAGTCCAACAACCGAACACTACTCGGGTTCAGATTGGAGAGGCCGTTCCTCCCAATCGCTCTCCAGGTCACAATGTCATTACCCACGTGGGCATTAAAGTCACCCAGCAGAATAAAGGAATCCCCAGTTGGAGCACCTTCCAGCACCCCCACTAAGGACTCCAAGAAGACTGGGTACTCTGAATAATCATTTGGTGCGTTGGCACAAATGACGGCCAGAGCCCGTCCCCCCACCCGAAGGTGCAGGGAAGCTACCCTCTTATCTACTGGGRTAAACTCCAACACACAGGCACCAGCTCAGCACCTCTCACCATGGGCAACTCCAAAGTAGAATAAAGTCCAGCCCCTCTCATGGAGATGGGTTCTGGACTCCATGCTGTGCATTGAGGTGAGCCCAACTATATCTAGCCGGTACATCTCAACCTTACACACAAGCTTAGGCTCCTACCCCACCGGAGAGGTGATATTCCATGTCCCAAGAGCCAGTTTTGGTAGGCCAGGGTCAGAGCCCCAAGGTTGGTGCCTTTGGCTACTGCCCATGGCATCATGCACCCGACTCGTATGGCCCCTCCTGCAGGTGGTGGGCCCACAGGAAGGTAAATCCCTGTAGCTCATTTGGCCTGAGCCCGACCAGGCCTGGCTTCAGGGTGGGGCCCCAGTAACCCATGTCCAGGCAAGGGACACTAAGTACCTTGATATATTTTATCCATTAGAGTCAGTCACCCTACCAGACTTCACAGATCGTTCCCCCATCTCTAACTCCTCCACCACGATTAGGTGAAGATTCAACTGAGGAGTGAAAGTAATACTTCTATTAAAAAATTACTTTACTGACAGTTTTGTGTAAAATAATACATAAAAATATACATGAACAGATTAACACTTATTTTAAAGAAACTCTTCACAAGTTATCAACATGCTTACAGAGAAAAATGTTCCACTGCAGCTGCTTTAACTCAGGACAGATGACTGTTATGGGAAATGGAAAACAATAATATAATTGGAGTTGTGTTACTTGATTTGTCAGCAGCCTTTGACATTATTCATCATAAGCTTTTGTTGAAGGAACTTCAATCGTATGGCTTTGTAGAATCAGTATTACAGTTCATCAGTCGTTATCTTAGTGACAGGAGATAACTTAACTGGTCTATGACAGCTGCTATTCAGACAATACGACTGTAAAACATGGAGTCCCACAAGGCAGGTGTCTTGGCCCAATTCTATGGCTGTCTCAATTCAATTGAGACATAGTTTATATAAAAGATTTACAAACAACTTGCCATCAGAGCTAAACAAAGCAAGCAGGCATCTCAGTGATGTTTAGAACACACGATAAGAATGAACGTGTTGCTTTAAAACTCTTTGTAAACGTAAACAACCCCAGGTAGCTGATGTAGCATGATGCTAATGCTAATGAGGATCTCAGTGAACAAATATAAACTCCATGATCATCATAATCATTTCATCATCAGTCAACAGTTGTTGTGGAAGCAGTATCTGGTTCTGGTTCTGCAGAATCAGCAGCATCATGATGTGTTTTTACAGTTGAAGTTCTGAGGTTCTGTTGGATCTCTGAGTCTTTCTGCTGATGCTGCTGGTTCTGAGATCTGAGTGAGGAAGAGGAGCTGAGACATCTTCCTCTGCTTCACATAAAACCAGCTTTTCCTGCACTTCAGTGTGTGTGTGTTGTGTGTGTTGTGTGTATTGTGTGTGTTGTGTGTGTTGTGTGTGTTGTGTGTATTGTGTGTGTTGTGTGTGTTGTGTGTGTTGTGTGTGTTGTGTGTGTTGTGTGTGTTGTGTGTGTTGTGTGT
>NW_013955015.1:21091-22992 GCF_001266775.1 Austrofundulus limnaeus
ATTATCCATCCATCATCCATCCATCCATCATTAAACCATCCATCAATCCATCCATCCATCAATCCATCCATTATCCATCCATCATCCATCCATCCATCATTAAACCATCCATCAATCCATCCATCCATCAATCCATCCATTATCCATCCATCATCCATCCATCCATCATCCATCATCATCTATCCATTATCCATCCATCATCCATCCATCCATCATCCATCATCATCTATCCATTATCCATCCATCATCCATCCATCCATCATCCATCATCATCTATCCATTATCCATCCATCATCCATCCATCCATCATCCATCATCATCTATCCATTATCCATCCATCATCCATCCATCCATCATCCATCATCATCTATCCATTATCCATCCATCATCCATCCATCCATCATCCATCATCATCTATCCATCATCCATCCATCCATCCAACATTAAACCATCCATCCATCCATCCATCATCCATCCATCCCCTTTCATTGCACAAACAGGCTCCACCCATCTACCCTCAGAGTGGTGGTGACTTACCCCAGTGTTGTCATGGTAACGATGGTGTACCAGAAGGCTGCTGGGATGCTGGTGAACTTGCTCCCAGAACCTTTCTCRGCATAGAACATGACGGTGGCGAAGATGATGATGGCCATGGTGAGGGAGAAGAGCAGGAAGCCCAGCTCCGAGGCGCAGCTCTTCAGGGTGTAGCCCAGGATGCGAAGTCCCGCAGAGTGGCGCGAGAACTTGAAGATCCTGAAGACCCTGAAGACTCGCAGCGTGACGAAGGCGCCGCTCACGTCCTCATTGTCGGTCATGACCAGGCCGATGTAGTAGGGCATGATGGCCACCACGTCGATGATGCTCATCACRCTCTTCACGAAACGGTAGCGGCTGGGCGCGGCGGCCAGGCGCAGCAGGTACTCCACGGTGAAGATCAGAACACAAGCTGTGTCCAGGCAGAAGAAGGCCAGCGCGTACCGCTCACCGCACGCCATCTCCTTCACCCGCTTTGCCACAGCGCCACACGGTACCGTCTCCACCACGTTGGCCAGAACCGACACCGCGATGAAGAAGCCCGTGACGTAGTAGAAGACCAGAGCCATGGTGGAGGTGTGGGGGTTCTCGAAGGCCCGCCACATGGTCTCTCTGAAGGTGGCGTCCACAGTTACCACTTCATTGGTCTGCTCRTTGTCCTCGTCGTCCTGGATACGCTCCTGGTTCTCCCGTCGCCGGTCTTTGTACTCCTCGTAGCAGCAGTCCCCGATAATGTCCGGGATGATCCCGAAGAAGGCGAGCTCCTCGTCGTAGGCAGAGATGCACTCCTGACGAGGGTAGTGCAGGGTACCGGTCCGGTAGAAGTTCAGGATGTGTCTGAAGATGTCTGGGTCTCGGTCAAAGAAGTACTCGTTGGTGTCCTGGTGGAAGAAGTACTCCCTCTCAGAGCTGCCCAGCAGAGTGTCGGGGTAACGCTCCAACGTGTCCCGCCACGTCTCAAACTTTGTCCCGCTGACGTTCAGAACCAGAAGCCCCGCCCACTTCTGCTCCGTCTCTGTGGGAGGAGCCGGCATGGGGGTGTTGGCCACCGGCATCCAACCGATGGCAGCCGCCCGCGCAAACGGCATCCAGGCCGCCACGCCGGCTGCCATGGTCACCTGCTGGGGGGGCAGGTTAGGGTAACAGGGAGACAGGTGGGGGGCAGGTTAGGGCAACAGGGAGACAGGTGGGGGTAGGTTAGGGTAACAGGGAGACAGGTGGGGGGCAGGTTAGGGCAACAGGGAGACAGGTGGGGGGCAGGTTAAGGTAACAGGGAGACAGGTGGGGGGCAGGTTAGGGTAACAGGGAGACAGGTGGGGGGCAGGTTAGGGTAACAGGGAGACAGGTGGGGGGCAGGTTAGGGTAAC
>NW_013955015.1:25629-26250 GCF_001266775.1 Austrofundulus limnaeus
AGGTTCAGGTTCAGGTTCAGGTTCAGGTTCAGGTTCAGGTTCAGGTTCAGGTTCTGGTTCAGGTTCTGGTTCTGGTTCTGGTTCTGGAGTTGTGGGCAGAATTCTCTTGCAACAAGTCCAGCAGGTTTCAGGAAAGTCTCGCGCTGCACAACCAGACCCAGGGTCGGAACCAGAGTCAGACCCGGACCCGGTTCCGGTTCGCTGCAGGCATGCTGTGATGGTGGCGGAGGAGAGAAGGAGAGCGGAGCTCCAGAACCGCAGCGGGAGAAAACTGTCAGCGAGAAGAACCGAGCCGAGCCGAACCGAACAGAAAGCAGCCAAACAAACGAACGGTTCTGCAGGTTCTGGTCTCACAGGTGCTGCTGATTGAGTGAGAGGGGCGGGACCGCACGCTGCTGACCCCGCCCCCTCTCGTAGTGGGCGGGGCTTCGCAGGAGAGTCCGAACCGCGTCACGAACCTGCGGTGATCATCAGGTTCCGAAGTTCATGGACCGAACATGAAGAGGCAGGGAGCGCGCACAGAGCCCCGGACACGCGCACCTAAAGCTCTTTGTGTAAGATGATCAGGTGGTGAAACAAGTAAACAAATAAATAAACAAACAAGTAAATAAATAAACAAAC
>NW_013955015.1:27250-27807 GCF_001266775.1 Austrofundulus limnaeus
GGTTGTTTACAGTCTGGTTGTTTACAGACTGGTTGTTTACAGTCTGTTTACAGCCTGGTTGTTTACAGTCAGGTTGTTTACAGACTGGTTGTTTACAGACTGGTTGTTTACAGTCTGGTTGTTTACAGACTGGTTGTTTACAGCCTGGTTGTTTACAGTCTGTTTACAGCCTGGTTGTTTACAGTCAGTTTGTTTACAGTCAGGTTGTTTACAGACTGGTTGTTTACACTCTGGTAATTAACAGTCAGGTTGTTTACAGTCTGGTTATTTACAGTCTGGTTGTTTACAGCCTGGTTGTTTACAGCCTGGTTGTTTACAGTCAGGTTGTTTACAATCTGGTTGTTTACAGTCTGGTTGTTTACAGCCTGGTTGTTTACAGTCTGGTTGTTTACAGCCTGGTTGTTTACAGTCAGGTTGTTTACTGTCTGGTTGTTTACAGCCTGGTTGTTTACAGCCTGGTTGTTTACAGTCAGGTTGTTTACAGTCTGGTTGTTTACAGTCTGGTTGTTTACAGTCTGGTTGTTTACAGACTGGTTGTTCACAGTCAGGTTGTTTAA
>NW_013955016.1:0-626 GCF_001266775.1 Austrofundulus limnaeus
ACAAAAGAGCGCCTACCTGACGAGAATGACCCGTTTCCAGAAGTAATCCTCAAACCTGACATTGAAGAGGACAGCGGCCCCTTGCTGGACATGACAGAATTGGACATGTGCAATACAGGATCAAAAATCCTGTACAGATCTTGTATAAAAACTCTGAACAAAAGAACTCTCCGAGAAAGATCCACCAACGTGTGGAGCGATAAATTCAAAGGACAAAAACCCCAATGGAGAAGCTTATACAAGCCTCCAATTAAAAAAAGGACTGGGGACCTCCAGTGGAGAATCCTGCATGGAGCCATCGCCACGAATGCGTTTTTATCGGTTGTCAGCCCCGGGGTTTTAAATGAGTGTCCTTTTTGCAACTTGTCAGAGAGTGTTTTTCACGTTTTTATGGATTGTGTACGTTTAACTAGTTTTTTTTAAATTTTTTAATGAGATTTTTTAGTCTGTTTGGCATGGTTTTTACCAATTCCGTTTTTATCTACGGTGTGTATCACAGTAAAGCCACCAGTTTTAAATCCCGCATTTTAAACTATTTAATCGCCGAGGCAAAAATGGCAATATACCTTACTCGAAGGGACAAAATGCAGGCTGGACCTCAAATTGATGTAATGGCTCTGTGGAAG
>NW_013955016.1:2714-3295 GCF_001266775.1 Austrofundulus limnaeus
GGATAACAATCTTCTGTTCTGGTGTGCAGCTGCATCTAGTCAGAAGAAAGGTCCCTGTTGAAAGATTGGGTTGCCATGTCAAAATGAGCTTTAAACAGGGTGAGTCAGAAGTCACAGGACACCACGTGAGTCTAAAGGCATTGGGCACCTCTTATTTCTGAAAGAATAAGAGAAAATGATGAAAACCCTGTGACTTAAAAATATAAGTTAACTTGGTTATCAACAACTTGTACTTCTGACTTGTAATTATTAACTTTACCAAGTTACTTACATTGTGAAAAGTGCAACATAAGTGTTTTGCGTGAACATTAGTTAATTCAGAGTTAAAGTCAGTAGCAGTAATAAGTAGCCAAGGTCCCTCTCACTGCACATTCAAAGAAGAAGTGTGCACGCACAGTTCAGTCTCTCTGGCCCAGAATGCACCAGTACAATCTGTTAGTGTTAACAAAATTTAAATATAAGAACTAAATTAGCACAAACATGTGTTTAAATGTGACCATCACATCGAAACGACGATTAAGTCTAAAGTTGTACATGGAGAAAAAGGCAAATATAGTTTTGACTAAAATGTTAACAAAAAT
>NW_013955016.1:6597-7423 GCF_001266775.1 Austrofundulus limnaeus
CCCGCCCGTCTGCCCGTCCGCCTGACCACCCATCCGTCCGTCCGCCCGCCTGCCAGCCCCCCTCCGTCCGCCCATCCACCCGTCCGTCCGCCCACCCGTCCGTCCGCCCGCCTGCCAGCCCCCCTCCGTCCGCCCACCCACCCGTCCGTCCGCCCACCCGTCCGTCCGCCCGCCTGCCCGCCACCCCGTCCGTCCGCCCATCCAACCGCCCGTCCATCTGCCCACCTACACGTCTGACCGCCTGTCCGTCCGTCCGTCTGCCCATCTGACCGCCCGTCCGTCTGCCCATCTGACCGCCCGTCCGTCTGACCGCCTGCACGTCTGTCCGTCCGTCCAACCGCCCGTCCATCTGCCCACCTACACGTCTGACCGCCTGTCCGTCCGTCCGTCTGCCCATCTGACCGCCCGTCCGTCTGCCCATCTGACCGCCCGTCCGTCTGACCGCCTGCACGTCTGTCCGTCCGTCCAACCGCCCGTCCATCTGCCCACCTACACGTCTGACCGCCTGTCCGTCCGTCCGTCTGCCCATCTGACCGCCCGTCCGTCTGACCGCCTGCACGTCTGTCCGTCCGTCCGTCTGACCGCCTGCCTGTTTGTCTGTCCGCCCGTCCGTCTGACCGCCTGCACGTCTGTCCGTCCGTCCGTCTGACCGCCTGCCTGTTTGTCTGTCCGCCCGTCCGTCTGACCGCCTGCACGTCTGTCCGTCCGTCCGTCTGACCGCCTGCCTGTTTGTCTGTCCGCCCGTCCGTCTGACCGCCTGCCCGTCTGTCCGCCCATCCGTCTGACCGCCTGCCTGTCCGCCCGTCTGTCCGGTCGCCCGTCTGCC
>NW_013955016.1:8211-10866 GCF_001266775.1 Austrofundulus limnaeus
AGAGCTCCACTTCAGATTGTATGTTATATGGACCAAACAGATTTGGATGGATAAAAATAATTCTGAGTAATCTTTACCAAGTCAAGTACTTAAAGTAAATTATCAAGTACATGCTACTTCATTTTCTTGTTTCAACTCATGTATAAGTGTACTCTACAAAGAAAACACTAGTTAGTACAACTTAAAATACCTAGTTCAGTGAACTCAGTTTTTAGTGCAATCAGTTTACAAGCTTTTTAAAGTAATGATAACTAATTGGATCTTACAGAGTGAGTGACGGCTGAGGGAGCCTATCTGTGGAAAAACTTGACCTTGATCCAATATGGTGACGTTCAAGATGGTGCCATGTTCTCGACATAGTCTAAAAAACTAAATATACAGTTGTTATAAAGATCATATTATGTTTCAGTGGACTTTTATATAAATCTCAAATGTTTAAAGTAGCTTTTCCCTCTATACATGTTTATTTGTCATTCTTTACATTTGTCTCCCACTGGCTACAGGACAGTTAGAGCATGTGAAACTGAAGCAAACGGTTATAAATATTTCAGCAGTGCTTTCACTGCTGCGTGCTGACAGCACATCATGTCATGCAGATGTACAGTATTCTGACTCAAGTAATGATGTAGGGACATTTATTATCTGCCATAAGTGTTGTTCACAAGTATTAATGACAAGGAGAAGACCATCTATAAACATTAATGCCTGATGACCACCGTGGACACTAACACAAAGTCTCATGGTCTTGTAGTTTCACAAAGGATTGAAGTTTTACTCCTTTAAAGGCATGTTTGCTTTCCTTTGGTGTTTCTGATTCTCCTTTTGTTTTGGCACGGTGCTGGTGAATGAAGATGTCTGGTTTCTTCCAGAGACAAGTTGAGGCCCAACAGCTCAGTCTTGGTTTAATTAGACCCTGATAGTCTGAAAGTCCTTCAACTCTGAAGCTTCTCTCAAGCCACTCTGCCATGAAGTTCTGCTGGTTCTTCTAGAACTCAGTTTCTCTGCAGACCGGTCTCCTCTCTCAAGACCCCAAGTCCTGGTGGTCCAATGTTTTTCTATTTGACATTTATGGAGGCAACTGTCCATCACAGGGGCACATAGAGACAAACAACCAGTCACACACTAAACCACACCTATAGGGACAGTTGAAAGGTACTAATTAACCTCACATGCATGTGTTTGGAGGAAAGCACACATGCACAGGGAGAACAGCCAGAAAGGCCCCAGGCTGGAGCTCATTACATGATAAAACATGATGGGCTCTAAGAAACTTCTTCCAAGCATGCTGCTGCTGCTGCTCTCGCTACAGTTAATAGGCNCGTTTATTTTATTCTTTTTAAATTTTACAAAAAAATCAAAAGCATTATATATCAATATTACTGTACAAAAAAAGTAAATGCTAATATTATTTTACCAGTAATATTTAAGTGCTTTTTCTGGACAGCACATAAACATGAATATATTAAGTAACTTCTACTCTTCTGGGCTAAAACTGAGGGCGCATACACACACAAAGGCTGCTGCTCCTCATTCCCTTGCTTCACTTTTCAAAGAGAGGACAAGACATGGTCGAAATAAAACATAAGTTGTCTGGTTTCTTTTGCTTGAAAACATTTGTCGGTGTGCAATAGTTTGATGGCGTAATGTAGTTGATATTTAGTTGTCAGGGAACAGGGAATGCATATTGTAGCATTCTGCTGTGTTTGTTATGATTCTTGTCTGTGTTAGTGTTTTTATTTTAGTTTCTGTCATGTTCCTGTTTTCTTCCTCCTGTCTTGCCCTTGCTCCAGCCCCGCCCACTCACACCTGAGACTCGTGTTTCTCCCCCAGGTGTTCCCTGTTGGTCCTCATTAGTCTCACCTTTAAAATTCTGTGTGTTGTCTTCACTTCCCTGTCGAGTCATTGTTTGTATGTCTCTGTTTGGTTCATGTTCTGCCCAGGCTTCCCTGTTCCTGCTACTTGTAAGTTTTCTGTTTTTGCCACCATGCTGGCCTTTAATTTAAAAAAAAATTTTGTTAAATTTTCAAGTCTGCCTGCCTGCCTGCATTTGTGTTCATCCTGCCTCTAAGTCGTTACAGTGTTTGGCTGTTTGTCATGTGACTGCAGTGGAGGATTGTGGGTAGGATTCATGTTTGTTGTTGTTAAATCATTTTAGGGAATTGGTTAACATTGTTCTTTCAGCAATTAGTCTGTTGTGTTACTCTAATTTGTGTGTTCATTATTTGTTAACTTGTGTTAAACCGTTCAGCAGAAGTAACCATAAGTGAGAGTGGTAGGCCTAGTCATTCATAAGACCTGTGAGTTTCACTTTGTCTGTTTTGTTCATGAAGAAAAATCCAAAAAAGTTTTTTTTTCAAAACTGCCACTTGGTGTTGAAGTCTTGAACTATAACAAGAGCTACACTTTCTCTGTAACTGTGATGGGTCATGCTACAATGTTGTGCTTGACGCATGTGCACTGTTATAAAGAACTTGTAAGATTTATTAGAAAAAGTCCTTGTAACAATTTGCACTAATGTTGGTTAAGTAAATTTAAATGCTAAAAATTCAAGTAACATTTACTTATCATTATCTAGTAAAAGTTATTAAAATAGTTAAAGATTTGTGAATAAATCAGGTAAATTTTATTTAATTTGATCAAGTATATGTTACAAGA
>NW_013955016.1:15464-16887 GCF_001266775.1 Austrofundulus limnaeus
AATTTTAATTAAAGTAATTTTCTGAGCAAGAAAATACTAATTTTTGCCTAATTTTGAGCTAAATTCTCCGTTTTTAAGAGCAAATAAAAACAATTTCAACTTTTCTGAGGGTGTAATTATCACTAACAACCAGCAGATGTCGACTCTTGATCACACAGCTTTGAAAAGAACCCGTGACTCTTCACCCCTCCCTCGGTGAAAATCACGTTGTGACGTAAGTACGTCTTGACGTAATGACGTTACGCTACCTACGTTGTTGTTTTGACGCCGTGCGTCAGAACCAAAATGGCTGCTGCCCGGACCCACAGGACCGCAGCTTCACCAACACGGAGCAAAACCTCCGTCTCTACGCTCAGCAGCGTAAATTACTCAGCTTCACGCAACCCCAACAAGGCAAACGATTTATGAGCTGATCCGTGACTCTCACGGAAACACAGGGCAAGACGTTCCTGCTCGCGGCAGACTTAATACTGAATAAACAGTTAGCTCCCCTGTTAGCACTAGCAGTGCTATTCCACTTTTTTATTTAACATGTTTCTCAATATATAAAAATTAACAAATATCAAGACAACATCCAACTCTTTGTATTGTAACATCAGTTGTGTAACTTTTTCTTCAAGGTGAAAACTGTTGAAAACAACAAGACTGTTTTGTCTCATCACACAAATTAAAATCCAGCTCCATGTATTTCTATTGATGTCATTTCCCCGCTAGAAAAAATGTGTGATGGAGGTCCATGGAAGACAAATATGTTTAAATCAAATAAACAAAAGAGGATGCAGTTAAAATTAATAAAAGGTATTTAAGCTACGTTTTGAACATCCAAAACACGTCCAACACTTGTTGGCTGCTTGTGTTCTTTAGGTCAGACGTGTGTCGGGAAGCGCCTCTGTTGTTTGAGACGCTGGGGGAACTGTCTGATGGGGGAACGCGGCTCGACCTAACACCGGTCTCTGTTTAGTGGTGGATGAAATAAAGAAAGTGGCGGTACTTTATTTACTTTGAGCAAGCAAACGTTGTGTTCACAAGATAATTAATCCCCCAGATAATTCAGAGGCAGTCTGTTCGGTAAATTTTACTCCAGGAGCTGCGAGGGTTGTTTTCAAGCTTCAGACTGAACTGAAGCAGCGGCTGCTGACGTCATTATGTCTCTTGTGCGATGCTGCGTTCAGGACAAGCATGAAAAACTCACCACTCTTATGCCAATACGGTCGCAATGATGCATTTAGATACCGAAATGGAATTGCATGAACATTCACGTGGTGGTTATGGAATACAGCGAATCGATAATAAAAAATCTGCGTCGACAAATTTATACCGTATTTTTCGGACTATAAACTATGGACCATTTTTTTTTAAAAATGTGCAAACATCAACATTTAAGCTGCACCCCCCACCCCCCATCAGTAAAAACAAAAACAGC
>NW_013955016.1:17146-19715 GCF_001266775.1 Austrofundulus limnaeus
GATTTGGCCGATTAATCAATTAATCGAAAAAATAATTGACAGATTAATCGATTATTAAAATAATCGTTAGTTGCAGCCCTACATGAAACTTTACTTTTTACAAAACATAATTTGTTTAGAACGATCAGAAATGTTAGCTTGTCACGTTCTCTCGTCCTGATCGCGCCTCCTCGCTCACCCCCCCTGTACTGTCCACTGTAGGCATTTTTAAAATTTTGCTTTGTGGCAGAGTAATCCTTTCACGGGGGGTAAGATACACTTTGAAAAGGACAAAAAAAAAATTCTGTCAGCTCGCAGCTCCTGGAGTGGTGAAACTAACTGAACAGACTGCCTCTAAATCATCTGGTGAATTAATTATCTGCTGTGTGCAACGTTCGCTTGCTCTTTAGTAAAAGCAAAGCCATTTTCTTTATTTTGTCTTTATTTCATCCGTTACGCTCCTTCCTCTTCAGACGCACGTCTAGTCTGCTGCTGCGTTTACACTGAACGTGTTTTAAGTGCGTCCAACTGAGGGGTTGGGTTCATTTTTGTTGGGCGCATTTTTGCTGCTCAAAACACGTTTGGTGGGAACCCGGCTTTAGAACTTAAAATCATTCTTTTTGCTGTTGCAAAGAACATAAAATTTTAAAGAATGCTTGGTCAGTCCCCAAACTTGAATATTATTGAAAATCTGTGGTGTCACTTAAAGAGAGCTGTCCGTGCTCGGAAACCATCAAACCTAAATGAACTAGAGATGTTTTGTAAATAAGAATGGTCTAAAATACCTTCACCCACAATCCAAACACTCATTAGAAGCTGTAGGAAGAGTTTAGAGGCTGTTATTTCTGCGAAGGGAGGATCTACTAAATATTGAGTAAAGGTTTTTTATTGGTGCCCAAATGTATGCACCTGCCTAATTTTGTTTATCCAATTTTGTTTAAATAACTTTGTTTAACCAGTTATAACCAATGATTTATAAAGGTAAATCAGGAAAATTAACAAGGCTGCCTAAACTTTCGCACCCCACTATAAAACAAAAATGGTCAGTAATTCCAACATTTAATCAAAACACTGGTAGTGAAATACATTGCTGACTGTCCTGATGCATCTCATAAAAGGAAGACCCCAAACCCCAGASCAGTGGTCATTCTGCATTACCCCTTTTCCACTAGTGCTTCTACAGCACTGTTTGGCTTGGCTCTGCACGGTTCCATGCCTTTTCCATTATCCAGGATTCATGGAACCGACCCTCTTTTTAGTACCAACTCCGTCAAGGTTCTAACTGTACAGTGCTGGCCTGAAAACGCGACATCAGAACACTGTGGGCCACCGATAGGTTTGGGGTGGAGTCACTAACCGTGTTTCCATCAAGGCTTTTTGATGCGCATTTAGAAGTGTCGCATTAAAAATGTGAAAAAAAAGGTCGGATGGAAACAGCAAAATTCGAAAAAAATATCCTCAATTCGCTAAAAAGTTTTTATGCTCGCTTGAGGTGGTTTTTGGATTTTTCGAAAAACACTTAATGCGCAAAAGGAGAGATGGAAACATTTTTGCCAAATAAGTTGTGACGTAGCGAACATTTACCTCACGTAGCTGATCAGCTGTTCACCGGTACCAGTTTCGGGTCGGCAGCAGCTGCGACTGGCAGCAGCACCCTCCTCCCGCTGTTTGTGTCTTCTCAGTAATCCCGTAACGTGAAGAAAATTGCATTTCTTTCTCTACGCTCCCAGACAGCATGTAACATCYCCAGAACTAGTTGATAACAGAAAAATTACAACTTTCCTGATAGTAGCAACAAGTTCCTGATAGCTTCTCTCCATTATCCTGAGATGTGTGTGGACTCTGCGAGTTTAGCAACGGTCACTTCCTGTTTACTACGCACATGCGTATGATGTAATTGATTCGCTTCAAGCCAGTTGGTGGGAACTCCATCTGATTTGCATTTCTTAATTTTTTCCTTTTTGCAAAATTATTAAAATTCACTCAAAATTCGAATTAAAATTGGATGTAATTGGATGGAAACACAGTTACTGGTTGCGTCTGTTAAACAGTAACTTCATAATTCATAAACTATAATCATAATTTTACTTACCAAAGTCATGCCACTGAAATTACATTACAACTTGTAAAGATTCATAGGGACCAAAATATTCTAGTTGTTATGAATTTAACAAAAAAACTGATTGGTGGGCCTGATGGATAGAGCTTCATCAGAGCTAAACAACCAAAAAAATCTTGAGCTCCTATGTTGAACATTTTCTGAGTTCTAAGCATTTTTGCATGTCGAGATATCCCTTTTTCAGATAAATTGGGGGTCCGAGGGGTGGGGGGCACTGATTGGAGGGCCTGATGGATAGAGCTTCATCAGGGCTAAACAACAAAAGAAATCTGAAGCTTTAATGTACAACAATTTGAGTTATAAGCAATTTTGCATGTACAAGACCCCCACTTTTTCAGCTAAATTGGGGGTCCGGGGGGTGGGGGGCACTGATTGGAGGGCCTGATGGATAGAGCTTCATCAGGGCTAAACAACAAAAGAAATCTGAAGCTTTAATGTACAACAATTTGAGTTATAAGCAATTTTGCATGT
>NW_013955016.1:20715-23171 GCF_001266775.1 Austrofundulus limnaeus
ATGTTTGTGGTTGTAATGTGACAAAATATGGAAAAGTTCAAGGGGTATGAATACTTTTGCAAACCACTGTATTAACCAGAGTTATAGGAACAGAGTACAATTCTCCAACTAATATTAAGTATTTGCCTTCTCTGTCGGATATAGTTCTTATGGGTAAAAGGTGTACCTTTCTTGAATAATATCGCCACGCCTCTAGCTCTCACTGTACAAGTAGAATGGTGAGCTTGCCCTGTCCACCTGCATCTCAATTTTATGTGCTCATTCTTTTTGAAGGTAGATTTCCTGAAGGAAGATTATGTCGCTGGATAATGTCTTTAGGTGTGATAATATTTTACCCATCTTCACGGGCTTATTCAAGCCTTTAACGTTCCATGTAACCAAAGTAACTCATCCCCCACTTCCTTGTTTGTGTTACATCAACCTGCATAACTCAGACTATAATGAAAAAAAGTATAGAATTCCTCGTAAGTATGATAGAGATGATTATACATGATAAATAAGTCCCAGCCCACCCATTCAAACAAAATGCTTATTGTCTTACCTATACTAAGAAGAACCTGCAAAGTAAGGCGCGACCCCTCAAAGGAAGTTATAAAGAAAAAATAAACAGAAAAATTACGTTAAAAGCAAATACACTTAGAGACACACAGCTGACACACATTAACTTACTTAACTAACAACTTCCCTTACTATTAACTCCTATTTAGACACTGAAAAACGCTCCATAAAAATATAGGATTCAAACACTAAACTGACACATGAGCAGCTGAAGGAAACATCTGAAAAATATGCCAAGTTATATAAGCTGCTTATTTATAAATACCAGACCACTCTGAAATGTCAATGATATTCAAAGCAACTAATTATTTAAGCAAAATTTTACTTCTGAAAATTATATAAACTTAGCTGGATAAGCCTCACAGGACAGTTCAGGTATTGAGTACTGCCATAACCGCCGGTCACTCCACGTCCGCATCAGGTGTCCGCCACGGGTCGCCTGCAGCATCTTCACCGGTGCCAAAGTGGATCTCTGCGAACTTCTGGGCTTCTTTCACGTCTGTGAACATTGTTTCTGTTCCTCTGAAAGTCACTCTCGGCTTTGCAGGATAAAAAAGACCATACTGAACTCCCGGCTTAGCCCGAAGAAGTGCTCTGACGTCGTTAAATGCAGCTCTGCGTTTTGCAATCTCTGGGGTGAAGTCAGGAAAAATGCCAAACTTCTGCCCCTAGTAGATGAAGTCTTTCTGAGTCATGGCCTTCCGGAGGATTATTGTAGCGTCGCTGTAGAAATGGAGTCTCACCACTATCGACCAAGGGGGTTCTGTATCATCTGGGCATCTTCGTAGAGCTCTGCGACCACCAGCGGCAAGTCTTCCATAGTCAGCATGTCTTTCAAGAGCTGGGAGATAAATCTGTTCAATTCTGCGCCATTCTCTGCCCCTTCTCTTAACATTGCAATTCGTATATTTCGTCGTCTGGATCTTCCTTCAAGATTCATGTATTTTTCAGTCAATTGATTCATTTCTGTGCATAGACGTTTTACCTCCGACTCTATCGTGGTTACAGCATCTGCTGACTGTGTGGCCGCTCGTTCTAGCTCAACAATAGATGCGCCACGTTGATCATTGGACGTTTTCAGTACGTGAATGGCATTTTGAGTCTCGGTCTTGAGGGTGAGGAGTTCTCCTCTGATYGTGGTGGACACTTCTTCGATGCGAGTATCTATTGTCTGCCAAATTTCAATCTTGGTGTCTTGTAGTTCTGTTCGAAGAGAGTTTATAGCTTCTAGGATGGTAGCGTTAGCCATCGGATAGCTACCTTCAGGTGAGTCCGTGCTGGTTGGGCCTGGTTCTTTCACTTTCTTGTCTTTGTTGATGGAATGCATCCTTAAATTTGCTTTCATCCTGTCCTGGTGCAGTTGGACAAAGTCCAGACTGTTTTTTCTCACAACTTGTTGTAAAACTGCCTGAATGTCAAGTCAGTGATAAAAATATTTTGAAATATGCAGGAGCTCTAGGGAAACACTGCCTACTCCTTCATTGCTCACTAGCCTGGTATTGTCAATGTAAACGCAGATAAAATATGGTGATTGTGAGTAAAACTGTGTGTGTGGTGGTGGTGGGGTGATAACACAGCTGGACCATTCATTCTCATGTTCAACAAAAGTTTTAACACGTTTAAAAAACAGATAGACATACACAGATGTTATTTAGAGGATGTTTGTGTGACATCAGGGTATTTTGGTTCTGAGTTCCTGGGACATGCGAGAGCAGAGGACCTGTTGCTGATAGCACAGCTCTTCCTACACATAATGAAAACACTTGTCTTGAATTTAGGGTTAAATAACAAATAATTGTATATAGATCAGTGTTTCATTAAGGCAAAGAAATAACCACCATATGTATCCAGTAACTTTAATAATAGGTTGAAGCAGTTGCCACTATACAGTTGAAAGT
>NW_013955016.1:24171-26137 GCF_001266775.1 Austrofundulus limnaeus
GTAAAATATTCTAAAATATAAACAAGTGATTCTGATTGTGTTTAGGCCAGCAGAGAAGGCTTTGCTGGCCCTGACGGCACACCACTATTTAAATTAATATATATACGGTAGGCCAGATATTTTTTTGGCTTGTTGTGGGAAACGTTGGTTATTTTTGCACACTTTTTGCTGAGTGCGCTTGGAGACCTTTCTGCCTTTTATCCGCAGCTTCTCATCGTGCTTTGTCCAGTGCTTCCTACTTCTCTCCAACTCTGCTCCAACCAGCTCAAATGGCAATATTTATAACTTTGATCGAAAGGGGAGGGGCTGGTTGGAGCTGGTGAGATTAACAAAGACCACTCCACTTTGCTGAAACATGAGAATGTTTAAAAAGTACATATTTTTAATGCAGAACAAATGTTCTGTGTATTTGTATCAGAAGTGACCCACTTATTTAAGGTTGAACAGCCTAAGTGGTTTGTTGTACAGTTCTGTAAAGTGTTTTTTATGTTTGTTAGGATGGGACCGTGAAGCTGTGGGATTACAAATCTGGCTGTTGTCTGCAGAGCTGGGACCTCAGGCTGTTTGATGAAAACCCAAGTTCTGATCCTGACAAAGAGAAGGTGTGGAAAACTACCATCAGTGAATTTTTGTCATTTTGAGCTAATTGTACTGGCACTTGCATGTAAAACAGGAAAAACTGTGTTTTCATTCATAAGACAGTCCATAGAAAATACCATCAGACTTGTGGCTCCACATTGGATTGTTTTTATTAAGACCACTTCCACCAAAGAAATATTGAGTGGTATTGGTCCACTGCTTTAAGGTTGAACAATAATCTACTCTTGATTATAAAATGGTTTGATAGGCTAGTTGTCATCAACAGTAAGTTCTTCACATCATAGATGATAGCTACACTTTCATGTTCTTCATGTTCTCTAACTGAACTGTTAGTCCATTTAGGCTACGACAATGTCATTATCATTGAAACTGACCTTTTACCTCACCACAGTCAGTTCAGCTATGTTTATCTCATTTTATGATCTGGTTAGCAGTATCAAACTGTTCCTTTTGGTCTAAACCTTTACAATAAAAGGTGTCCTTCCTGTAGAATGATTTTATTTTTTTGTCCTTTCCAGAACATGGCTGTGTGTCGACTCACGAGCTCCTATGATGGTTGTCATGTAGCTGTGTTGTGTGAAAGGTAGGTCCAAAAGTTCTGGTATGGCTGTGTTTGAATACCTGGAAGAGTCTGTTTGGGGTGGGTCTTATCCTTTCCTGTTGCTGGATGTCAAAAAAAAATCTGCTTTGAGCAGAAATTAAAATAATAAGACTAGCTGGGGCAGGTTGTGCTCTCGCTGCTTCATTTAAGTTTTTTCCATTTTGAGTCTATTGTATTTTTTCCAATTTAAGATACCTTTGGTCTGCAGAAAATTTTTAGTACAGTGTAATTATTGCCTGCTGGTACAAAAACTCTTTTGAGTTTAAGTTACATTACCTTCCTAACAATCATTTAATGATGTAGAAATTCTATTAGAAGCCTAAAAATTCAAATCAAACCAATTGGAAAATCTRGTTTTTGACAGTTGTTATGGCTTTAAATGATTATTGTCTTTTTTGGCATTTATTATGTTATTATCTGCCACTACAGGACACAAATCCAGTGGGGTATAGGGAGTCTGGAAAATCTGTGGCCAAAGTGAAATAAAACAGAGGGAATATTTCTATACCGGGGCTTGTGATTCTTGTATGTTAAGCCCATGAGCCAATCAGATTCCAGGAAGCACTACAGTTTGGGTATGAACAGAACAAATCAGCTGAAGAGAGGTTTTAGGAGCTGTTCTTGAACACCTGATCTTGTATTTTTTTATTGAAATTAAATGTTTTTGATGGCATATCTGAACCCCAACAGAAAAATGGGCCTCATGCAAGAACCGTTCGTACGCACAGATTTGTTCTTAAATTGTGCGTACGAGGGATTTAGGAG
>NW_013955017.1:0-2421 GCF_001266775.1 Austrofundulus limnaeus
GAGTTGATGTACAGCCAAAGTTTCATTCAAATCTTATGTTTGCCTTCAGAAACAGGAAATAAAAAACATGAGATTAAAAATGTGTTTAAAGAAGACACAACCACCACAAGGGAATGTGAAATAATACATTTTATTATGACCATATATTTTCCAAGATCAACAAAGCACTTTTCTGTTTAGTTTAGTGATGCCTTCAGTGTGRCACTTTCTTCTCTAAAGGACACAAAGACAAAAAGTCAGGAATATCTGACGCTGTCTAAAACAAATGAGATGTTTGCCAACATGGAGCAGGAACCTGTTATTTTAATGGGATTTGAACTGGATTCAGATTGTTCTTGGAGCCTCTTAGTTTAACCTAAAAATGGCTGGAATGCTTCTAAAACGTAGGGCACACCCTGCACAGTTTATAAAATAAATATCTAAAAGAACATCTTTACTGGTTCTCCACAGGTCTGATATGGACCGACTGTGAGAAATAACAAAGAAAATATAAACAACAATTTTACTTATATTAAAGGGTATCTATGGAAATGATATTTAACCAAAATTAGTTTACAAAAATCCTGATTATATTAAAGATACCAGTGCAACAATTCTATTTCCCCACTTCTTAGGTTGTAATTCCATTTCTTATATTCAAACTGACAATTCAAAAGATTCAAGTCCTCATTTTAGGTTTGTATAGGGGTGTATTAGGTTCACACAATATTTTGCAGCAATTATTTTAAAATTTCTATTAATTATTTCACCAAAAATACACAAGTTCAAGATTTTAAATTAAAAGTTTTCCTAACAAAAGTACCTCGATATTCAACTTTTTTTTTTTACAATGATTAAAACAAATTCTGCTTTCGTTTACAACAGTGGAGTGTCACAAACCTTTACGGCACGATTCTGTGCTTTCAAAACGATCTTACGCCTCTAGGTCCTTTGGAAGAAAAGTCCAACAACGCAATCATCTGCTTATCTAAACAACAAAGGTGGCAAATAAATGAGCATACATTACAAAATAGTCTTTTTTTTTACACATAAATATAAAATACAATGGCAGATGAGACAGAGCCTTGCTTAAAGTAAAGCTTTTTGACCATGCAACGTTCAGTACCTTTAATAATAATAATAAAAAACCACTAAAGCAAAAACAGGAACACAGTTTAGTCCACCAGAGACACAAAACACTGTCAAATATATACACAAAAATAACAAAAACTGACAACATCAGGTAGCTGTAGGAGCAGAATTCTGTCAYATATTTTACAGCTAAAGTAGCAACAATCCAGCACATTAAGATGTGTACAGGTAGCTCAAAGGGAGATAAGTGATGATTGCTCCACGTCAACACTACAAGGTCATCAGACGTATTTAAATATGCCACAAAAAAAGGCTGTAAAAAATAATATACTCCGAATATATTTATATAATTATATACATATAGGTTAAATACTGATCAATTTAAATCCCTGGGTTGATGAAAACCTTTTTTTTTTACTTTAGGCAGCATGCTAAGTCATGCTAACAGTGCTAACTTGTGCTTCGTCTGTTTTATGGTTTTAATAAACTTTAGCTTATTTGTTCTCTTGCAGTAGATGAGAAGACAAATACCATGTTCATATACGCTGATTTAATGAAACTAAATGACAACATAGGAGTTTTCAAAGGTTGTTGCCCTTCGTTCAGGTCTTCTATCTGTTGCACCTATTATTTAGAAACAAATATGGCACTGAATTCTCGTTAAATTCAAACAAGAAATCAAATAAGTGAATTTATCAGCTTAATWTCAAACATGCCTGCAGTGTGTGTGTCATAACTGCATGAAAATAAAACCTTGCGCAGTGAATGCACATTTTTGTCTTTAAGAGGTTTCAGATGTGTGTTTCTCACCTGTTTTCAGATCACAACCAGAATCTATTTGTATAAATTGCAACAGTAATCAACGCTGCCTGCCTGATAAGTGCATTATTGTTTTACAATATCTCGATACCTCAATAAAAAGCTTTCTGTTGACATAATACAAGGGAAATCCACCCTTTAACATAATGYACGTCTTTTTTTCCTCCACAATCTTGATTTGTTTTAGTCAAAACTTTAACATAAAAAAACCTGAAATAAATCTCTGATATCCTTTTTGCTCGGTATAATGAGACTTATTTAAAACTGTACCTGTAGTTTTATTAAAATACATTTTCATTGCTTTAATTAATAATTGGAGACATCTTACTTAAACGTTACAATTTTTAGTGACCATTCTGTTCCAGAAATCTGCTGTCTCTTAAAACAATTAGGGGTTTTAAATGGGGTACCAAGTTTAAAATAAAATGTTTAAAAATGTCACATTTTCATTATTTAACTCAATGCGTTACAATTTTATTGTCATTTAGCTCACTGCTATTACATTTTACAATTTTTTGCTAAATGTTAAAG
>NW_013955017.1:3421-13157 GCF_001266775.1 Austrofundulus limnaeus
GTTTTGGGGAGGTCACCTCCTAATAAATGTCATTACAGAAAATTAACTGCTCATTTTAAATCAATACTTTGACATTTAATACTAAAGTACAAAAAACAGATACTTTAAGACTTTTACTCAAGTAATATTCCTAAACTCTAACTTTTACCGAAGTAATTTTTTAGTAAGATACTTGTACTTTTACTCAAGTATCACTTTGTGGTACTTTATAAAAGACTGGTTTTTAAATGTTATTTTTGTCAGAAATAAAATAGCGAAATAAACATGAACACTCAGCAGGTCCCTTAGTTCTTCAAATATTGCCTTTGAGCTAATTTTGTTGTTTTGTGATATTAATGACGCTAATATATTGATATTTTTCTACTTTCGATTTTATTTTGCTTCTGTCAGAACAGTTCCTAGGCAACAGGATGTACGCCGGGGTAAAGACGGGAGGCTAGACCGTCCAAATTCACAGCTTCTTTTTTCCAGTCTTCACGGTCTACCAAGGACCAGGCCCACCTAGACCAGGTAGGCTGAATCCTTCGGAGGACACAGCCTCTGAATTTGGACACTTTTTGCGTTTTTACGCGTTTTGACAGATAGGAAATTTTGCCATTAACTGTTAGTATGAGCTCTGTCTGTTAATAATCTGTAAAATTGACAGGGATTGTAACAGTCACTAACAAATTCTGTGAGATCACAGGACATATGCCGTATAATATGACGTATGCCATCATATTTTCACACTAATCAAGTTGGCTGTATTCTGTCATTTCTCAACTTAAGATGGTTTGAGTCAAAATTTCTACAATATAAGGAAGTGGGCAATACCTTTATTTAAATGTGGTGTTTAAAGGTCCACAATTAAATTTAAGTCAAGAATGTTGTTTGCGTCTGAATTAATTTGAAGTGTCTTCATTCCACTGTGTTGATTTGTCAAATTTCCTGCAATAAAAGAGAATAGATCAAGAGARTGGGTTCTGTTTAACTGTGAAAATCAATTGTCTCACTTCAGCAGTCACCGAAACAATGAGCTACAACAGACAACAGCGTTCATGCACGCTTTTAAAAAGGACACATATGCTGGCATTCAGTGATAACAATCCATCTTTATCAAGTGCACTTGTATTACTGTAGGAAAAGAGGAGGGAAGCTTATTCCCCATTTCCTCCTTTGTTAAATGATTGACGGTCTGTTGGCACCAGTCTCCCGTTGCACCTCAGATTTCAACGCAGCAATATTTGGATTGCTATGGAAACAGCTTTCACCCAGACACCGCGGCATCTCCCAGCCTTTATTGAATGAGAGTTTGCTCCAAGTCGCTTTCATAAAGAGGAAATGATTCCACAAAGACATATGATGAAGCTCTACTGGCAGAGCAAAGCGTCGTCTCTGGGGAAGAGTGCCTACGCAAAGAGCAACCTGCCACCAGGAAACGCCCCCTTCCAACCTGCTGCTGATATTAATTACGAACTGAGAGCTGCGCCTCCAGCGCTTTCTAAGCAGAGCAGGGGAGGGGCAGCTACAGATGTTCTCACACTGGCTCGTAGTGGAAAATGGAAGATGTGCTTGCTTTACTCCCATCCTTTTGCTTCAAGTGCATTGGTAAGAGCTGGGAGAAAATCTTCATGCAATAAATCTCAACTCTTTCCCCTCTTGATAATAATAGACCATGTGCTCAGTCTATCTCTGAGATGACTCCCTAATGTATTCCTGTAATGTAGTACAATCAGAACCTCATTTCTCTTTTTGCTTGTTTCTGYAGGAAGATCTTAATGTGAAAAATATTTTTCATCCCACTAACAATGTTAAACGTAAACAAATTTAAAACAATGACAAGACATACAATTTAACTGTTTTTCATTACCAAAATTATCTTGGCTGCTTTTATTCTGCAGGGTTCACCAGCAGTCCAGTGTGCATGRTAGATTTGGCAATTGTTTTAAACTGGATGCCTTTCCTGAYGCAACCTGGGCTTAAATTCTCAAACTCAGGATTACGAGACCACAGAACAGACCACAGAGCCTCACATTTACGAGAGTAGATGTCAAATTTCAAAATTATGCGCTGAACCTGATTTAAAGAGAGTGCTTTACAGTTGCAGTGGAGAAGTATGGGGCGCCAAGTGTAAAACATATTTTTTTTATTATTTAGCTCAATTTTTGAGTGTTAAAATTTTTCCATTAACATTTTATTGTTATTTAGCTCACTGTTCTTACGTTTAGCAAATTTTACTAAATGTCAAATTKAAATGTWAAAAAATAACATTTAATCCTAAATCTAAATGTAAAAGTTGAACCTTAAATGCTGAAGTTCTCATTTAGATATTTTGGAATGGAACGCAGCCTTTGCTGTTGGTGCTCGTCTCGTGTTATGACATCATCATCCTGAGACAATAGCAACCGCTAGCTCTCCAGTGCAGCTAAAGCTTCCCTACAAGACATCAAAGTTGCAGTTCTGGCCGGTGTCTGAGCTTCACTTCAAACTGTTGGACCACAGGGACCAGCCATATTGTTTTTATGGACACATTTTGAACTTAAATTTGGAAATGCTCTCCATCAGTCCGTTACAATTTCAGAAAGCTGTAACTTTCACATAGAAAGGCTAAAATAAACCAAATTTCATAAGAGTCATCCATATTGCATACCAAACATACCATGTGGTCATATGACATCATCAAAGCCCCGCCCCATGACAACAGGAAGAGACCTTTTTTTTGGATTGGAAAGCTCCATCTCTGACCCTGTTGACCTAATCAGCAACAAATTGTGTTAAAACACAGACAAGAACTTGATCTCACTTGTTTTCAAGCACAAAGACTTTTTAGTGAAAGTCGTGGCTCTAAATCATTTGGCTCTAAATTCCACATACTGAAGTCAATCTGCACARAATTCACAATGTTCGATCCACACCACTACAGGAATGTGGTTCAGTTTTTGGAGGGTGTGGCCTAATTAGACATCAYGCCTTTGACACATGGTTKTCTAAAAATCACACATACATGATCTGATCTGAACCAAACTCTGTGTGCATCATCAAGGAGACMTGCTCAACATGTGTGTAGTAGTTTGATGAGATCACTTTAGCCCTCCATCTGTCCATCTGCTCATCTTATAAGATTATTTAAAAGACGAAGGCCTGTGATGATTTCGATAAAACTACTAACAGTTGGTCACTACTGAATGGTGACGAGGAACATCAGCGACGGTTGGCATTGAGTTCTATCTTGCTAACATATAAATGTACTACACATTCTCACTCCCATGTCGTCACATATTGACGCTTTTCCAAGGTTCCCTCTACGTCCGATTTTGACGCGCCGGGTACCCCCCTCGCGTCAGTCCTTGRCGCCCGCGGCTTTTCCGGGTTGCGCCAMCAGGGGTCTTTGGGTCGGGGGTCTGAGGTTAACATGAGGGATCAGGATTAATGGTTAAGTTTAGGTACTGGGATCTGGGGTAGGATGTCCATGGTGAATATTAGGTAATTTCAGGCTTTGGAACATGTTTACGTGAATTTCCTACATTTTCTATAAATGGTTAATTTTAGGTACTAGGGTCAGGGACAGGATGTCTAAAGTGAACAAAGGTAATTTCAGGCTTCGAAACGGTAGTTTTTGCGCATTTTCTACACTTTCTGAAAATATGACAACAGATTTCGCCCCATCTCGTCAGTAACTGACGTGACGGGGGTACCYGGCGCGTCAAAATCGGACGTAGAGGGAACCTTGAAAAAGCGTCAATATGTGACGACATGGGAGTGAGAATGGGTTGAAATGTAACATTTAGCAAAAATGAGCAAAATGTGAGAACAGTGAGCTAAATAACAACAAAATGTTAGTAGAACTGACCCWAACTAACCCTAACCCTAACCCTAACCCTAACACTCATAAAGTGAGCTAAATAATGAAAAAAAATGTYAGTGAATTTTTTARCATTTAAGTTTACACTTGGTGCCCCATTTTACAATCAAGAGCCAAGGCAGCATTGCCAGCATGAAGACAGGAAGAATTTTTTTTTCTTATAATCTTTGTGATAGCTTTTGATAAAGTACAATGGCGTATTAGGGCCACGTTGCAGATGAAAAAAAAAGGAGGAACAAATCTCCGAGAAAAAAACTCAGAATTTCTGAGATTAACTTCAGAAATTTTCGAGAAACAAAAACAGTCAATTCTCTTATTTTGAAATGTCACAAATTTGCGAGAAGAAAACTCAGAAATTTCCATAATTAAAGGCAGAAATTTGCGACATTTAAACTAGACGTTTTCTGACATGGTAAAGTCAGGAATTTGCAAGAAAAAAAAATCTTGTTAATTTATGAGGAAAAAAACGCAGAAGTTTTCAGGAATGGCTAAAGGGTGTTTCCGCCTGTTATCACTACCTTGAGCTTCTTTAATCTGCTTCAAACCTGGACTAGATTATTCTACACTGATTGCAGAATGTTTAAAATCAAAGTGTATGATTTGTGAAACATTTATTTGATATGTGAAGCTTAAGGAAATATGGTGATTTCAGCAATTTTTATGCATTTTATAAACAAGCATGGCCCGATGGAGAGAAATTATGCTGCGATCAACTTCACACCAAACGCACAAAAACACACAAATGCTTGAACTCTTGTGCACTTTGATRTCAGACAGACGCTCTTCAAAACTGCTCTTGAAGTGCGTCCAGAGCCTCCTCTGCAGGTGTATGGCAGATGAAATAAAGAAAGTGGTTTTGCTTTATTTACTGTGAACAAGAGCACATCACACTTACCAGATTATTAATTCATAATTAATTTATCAGATAAGTGAGTTTCACTAGGAGCTGTGCACTGATGAGCTGCTGATCTGCACGTCCACGGTCCACCAGTGACTTAGCCTGACTCCCCCGACGCTCAAAACATGTTTGGTGTGAGTGACTGAAGCAATAAGTAAGTCAGTAAACTTTATTTAAATAGCAGACATGAAATTCGCAACGTACGTAACAGAAAAAGAAAAACACATTTCAAAATATTCATAGACTTTTATTTTGAAATATCCGGTTACCAAAACAGGATGTCACCACAAGTTGGGGAAATTGACGATGATATTGCGTGGCTGCGTAGAATTTTGAAAAAGATTTTTCTCTATAGGCTCCATGATCATTTTGGATGATTGATTCAGTCTAATTCTCTCACCTCTCCATCGGGCCATGCTTGTTCATAAAATGCATAAAAAGCGCTGAAATCACCATATTTCCTTAAGCTTCACATATCAAATATATGTTTCACGAATCACACACTTGGTTTTAAACATTCTGCAATCAGTGTAGAATAATCTAGTCCAGGTTTGAAGTCTCTATGTGTTTTAGTTTTTAAACTAGAGCGGATTAAAGATGGTCAAGGTAGTGAAAACAGGTGGAATCGACATTCAGCCATTCCTGAAAACTTCAGAGTTTTTTTCTCATAAATTTACGAGGTTTTTTTTTCTTGTAAATTTCTGACTTTACCATGTCAGAAAATATCTAGTTTAAATGTCAAATTTCTGCCTTTAATTATGGAAATTTCTGAGTTTTCTTCTTGCAAATTTGCAACATTTCAAAATAAGAGAACTGCCTGTTTTTTTTCTCGAAAATTTCTGAAGTTAATCTCAGAAATTCTGAGTTTTTTCTCAAAGATTTGCTCCTCCTTTTTTTTCATCGGCAAAGTGGCCCCAATACGCCGTCGTAATAAAGTGCATTTCTATGAAGATGCAGAATTAATTCTGAGRGGCTTGTAAAAGACTAAAGCTAGTAGCTTTAAGCTTGTCCTTTACAATCTTATTGAAGCAAATAATCATAAAATAGGGAAAAAATCTCTACTTTCAGTTCAACAGGACTAATGGCTCCTGATGTGGAGCGACTATCTGTTTTACCCTCAAGCGTGCAGATTATATCAGCACTTACAAAAACTCAACTACACTCCATTTACATCTGAAAKAAGGTGAACAAACCGCTGCACTACACATGATAATGATTGCTTTCTGATGGGTATTTCTTTCTCACAGCTTCAGAATTAACAGAATCAGTGTTGCAAAGTCCTTCTGAAATGCTGGAATTTGACTTTCTGTGTATTTGCGTTGAACATAGAGACACAAAGCGYTCTCTGACATTTCATTTAATCAGATATTTCAAATGCGAGGCCTAGTTTTTGCTACATTTTCCTTTTTTGTGCCGCCTTCTCTAGAGAAACTGCTGACTTAACTGGCCTGTATTACAAATAATGAAACCACCAACTGAGCTGCAAGATGCTGGGGGGAGGGGCCCCTGGAGGAGTTGCTGGGCCCACCACTTCAACACACCATCTACAATACCCTTGTTCGCCCCGCTGTGAGGAAAACACATGTTGGCTGTTTGTGTGAGTCTAAAATGACAACACAAATGCAATTTAACAGATTGAATCAACACCTTATGAACTAAAAAACAAACACCAGCTACAATAGTGAAACATACGGTCAAAATGTTTAAATTGGACTGAATGAACAGGTTAAATCCTTTGAAAAGGCTTTGCATTCCACGTTGGATCAGTAAAACACTAGGCAGTATTGTTATGAGCTCTTGACAACACAATCCATCTTAATTTTTGATGAAAGCCTATAGGCCACCTTGTATAGAGCAGCAAGGCAGCGCAGAGCCTGCATATTTACTTCCAGCTCATTTATTTTCATTATGCAGCTCCGCAGACGTCAATGAGGGGATTTCTGCCCCACAGTGATATTCACAGCGATATTTGAAGATACCGAAAGGGAGAGACGGGCAGAGAAGGGTGGGGGGCTGKGTAGAAGAAGATAGGGGAAAAACACATCAGGAAAAACAAGATGGAAGCGGAGCGGCGGGGGGTGCATGCCGTCATGCTCTGTCCATGAACTTTGACACCTTTGACAGAGGTACCCTCTGTTTTTCAGACCCCATGTTGACAGCACCAGCTAATTCACCCCCCCCCCCCTGCCCTCACTCAGAATCCATTGGAAATTTCACATCCCTTGTCACATAATGAGACCCAGCCCCATCTAGCAGGGCTGGTGTCAGTATTTTATGTCASTGTTACTTCTGTGCTGCAATTAGGGCTATAAATCCAGCACCTGCAGAGAAACRCCGTAGAATAAATAGGACTTGTTTTTATTCATGTATGAATAACAGAACAGTCCTAATTTAGTTCATCACATAAATATGCAAACTTAAAATAGTCTATGTTTGAGTCATTACGGTGAAATTTGTGGCATTCTAGAAATGGGTTTCACTTTAAAATGCTGCAATAAAAACAAATGAAAGCAGTATTATGAGCTTTACAATGTATACAATTACAGTTTAAGGGCAGCATTAAGAATAAACCTTAGATCCACTTCCCACAGAATGAGAACCCTGCTGCATTATGTACAACCTGACCTGTCAGAAGGTGGCTGGAATACACTGAAGTTGGTAAACGCCTAGCCTGGCCCTTCCTATGCAGCTCCGCTCAATTCTAGTTTCCCTTCACTGCTCCGTCTGGGACTTCTCTCATTGACAAGGATTTCACTGGCAGATTTTTAGCCGAACCAATCAGAGAACAGAACGTCAATTTTCAGTGCAGTGTCTGCTTGTAGTTTATTTTACCTGGGCCAATCAGAGAACAGAAGGAGGAGTTTTGAACGAAGTCGACTTTCTGCGCAGTGTCTGCTAGTTATTTTAGCATACGGCCGTGGAGGAAGTGAATGAAGCCAATCTGTGTTGATAAGGCTTCCAAATTAAATTAGATTTGTCTGACAAAGCAGCAGCTCTCATTTACAGTCATCTCGTTCGGCTCGGTATATTTCTCCTCTCAGTAGGGTTGTTTACAGCACACGCGATTTCCGGTTAGCTTCTTAGCTTAGCCTCCGTCACAGCGACATACATCGCAGCCAACTGATCCAATCATTTTAAACTTCAGCAGAGGCCACGCCTCCTGCAAGAATCACTTCTCTATGCATCAAGTCCAGACCCTTGTACGAAGCAAAGTGAAGGAGGCTTGTAAACTCCTAATGTACATAAGAACTTACAACATTTTTCCCTTCTGTAGTCTGCATCCCTGTGATCCTTTCCTGCACTAATCATGTTCTGTTCCCCTGGTCTTCCACAACTCCCTTGGATGCCATCATGATGCACCAGTAAATATTACACTGGGCTGGGTTATTTCCATGACCTTGTAATGATCACAGCTGCAGCATGGCTTTAATATCTGGATCACCACATCAATCACCCCCCACCCCCACCCCCCTCTTTGCCCTGGACCTCGGTATGCAGCCACTATTATAAACCACCACAATCTTGCTATGAAAATTTTGGTCATCCTCAAGACCACCATTGATCTGTCATGCTCTATCATACCTAATAGACTCCACTACTTCCATTCACATGAGAATGCTGTCTTTCCAAAACAACATTTTTTTAAACACAATATTCTATATAAAAATGTTTTCATCAGAACAGATACACAGAAAATGACCAAAATACTGTGGTAACTATGCCAGGTCTGTATGTAGCGCTGTAGCATGGCCATTAAAGTACCCAAGAAACTGTAACAAAGACATGGATCAAATGTTTTAAATTGTAAATGCAGAAATAAAAAGACAAACATGGTGAATACAGATGCAAGAACCAATTTGTTTCTATGGACATAGTAAAAGTACAACTTCTTCTTTACGTCAAATGAGACTACCATAGTATAGACCATGAGTTGTGTAAAATAATATCCAAGGACATATTGGATGATTTCAGAGTATTCAGTGTTAGAGTTTTTCTAAAAACATTCAAAGTTTTATGGGTGTCAGACTTTTAAAACTATTCTTATTGCTACATTTTATTACTGATGTATATTGCTGGTCTCATTCTATGTTTGCTTTAGTATGGTTGATGGTCCAAGTAAGTGATTAAAACCCTTTTTGGCTTTAGATTATTAAACAATTATGGGAGTTTGAACTGCTCTATTCTTCTTTATCAGCCTCAACTGCTCATTGATAAAATACAGCATACAATGGTTTAGCAGTACTGGAATCTCTGAAACATGAGCGCAAGCATTATTGGGGTCACATAGGACAGGCAGCAGATGAGTCCTTGATCATTTTCAAAAAATTGTATTTAGACAGTCCACATAAGAACACAACATCGTCATTTAAAGGATTTTAGCACTTTGAAACGGAGTTTCAAAATATATCTGTTTATGTGTTTCTGAAAAGTTTTTGTGTGTGTGTGGACACAAGGCTGAAATAAAAAAAAAACCTTTGCATATCCACAACATGCTCTTCTTGTGAGGGTTTTAGGTGCAAGAAAAACAACCACGAAAGAAAGAAAACAAAATTAAGGATATGGAGGGATGAAAAAGAAAAGAAGGTAAATGGATTGTACTTGTATAGCACCTTTCTATCCAACCAGGACACATAAAYCACTTCACGCTACAATCTGTGTCCTCCTTTACCATCCATTCAGCACTACACTAGGTCTCTTTATAAAGCTAATACAGGTCTTTTAAATCAAACTCATACACACTCATGGGACGCACATCAGAGGCAGTTGGGGTTTGGTGTTTTGCCCAGGGACACTTCAACATGTGACTGAATAGTGGTGGAATCGAACTACCAACTCTCCCATTAGAGAAATGAATCCCCTAACCACACAACCACAGCTGCCATTTCGCTTGAGTAACCATGAAAGCATACGACTTCCCAGAATAAGACAAAATGGGTACTTCTTTGTTTTAAAAACAACAAACAAAACAACAACCTAAATCAATAAAAATAAAAAAA
>NW_013955017.1:14157-15098 GCF_001266775.1 Austrofundulus limnaeus
AAGAATCTAGTTTTTTATATAATACACTGTATTGATCCCCTGGTGGGGAAATTAAGTCTCTGCATTTAACCCATCACACATGTGAATACACGTGGAGCAGTGGGCTTCCAATTACAGTGCCTGGGGAGTAGCTGAGGGGTTAAGGGCCTCGCTCATGGGCCCAAAGTGACGCTGGTTGGTCTGGGGAGTCGAACCGGCGACCTTCCGATCACAGACTCGGCTTCTCTCGATTTACCGGTCATCTATGTTCAGGGTTGCACATAAAATGTTTGGTCTGGTTCTCAGGGGAGAACCCAGGGTTGTTGCTTGGTGCTCACTCATATTTTTCCTTCACTCATTTAACCCATTTATGATGTCAAGGCATCTAACGTCCCCCTGTTCTGTTTTATTACTCCTATCAGCTGCAACGTCTCAGGACATCATACCAAATCAGTCCAACAAGTTTTTTAATTTATTCTACTCTGCATAAATGTTGTAAACTATATAAGTGGCCGAGGGGCTGGGTGTATGTCATACAAACATCACAAACTGAACATTTCATGGTTAAATGTCTTTTAGACTACAGATGTCCCTCGGATGGACAGCTCCTGTTTGGTCTTCTGGATCTTCAGCCTTGGTTAAWCCAYCTTTCCACACTCTCCAGTTCAAGCAGCAAATATCTGTCTTTTGCACAGAGCAAAATAACTTAAAACATACAAAATAAATGTTTWATTTTTTAGACTGATTTCTTTATAAAAGACTATTTTATTCAAGATATTATATTATTTAGATGGTTTCAGCTCATGTAATTATTTATTCTTCGTATTTGATCATTCAATAAATTACATTTATCCAAGAAAAGCTGTATGGTCCTAAAAATAAACAAGTTTAGCACATCAAGAACCTTGTTTGTTTTTATAAAATTGTGAATGAAATTTGTGGATCTTAATGATAAATTAAAA
>NW_013955018.1:0-540 GCF_001266775.1 Austrofundulus limnaeus
TTTCTATTCTATTCTATTCTATTCTATTCTATTCTGGTTAGGTTTAGAGGTATGGTGTGAATTAATCTACTTGCTGTGAGGCATGAGGGCTAATGGCGAATTTGTTGTGACGCCAAATAACTTTTGCCGACACTGAGATAAGATTTGCTGTGGTGTTAGCTAAAACTCATTCTCATTCCATTTGAGTGAAACTCTCAGGAAGTAAAAATTAAGTGTACATTTATAACTAATCATCTGTTGCTGAAGATGTCCACCACAACTAATGAATTTTACCTTACACAGTAATAACCCAAACTTATTCAGTTTACAGACGTTAAGTCAAAATTGCTGTGGTAGAGTGTCATTCCAAACACGTACTTCAGGTTCCAATGGATCACATGAGACCTGGCTCTAGCTTGTGAGATGATTCATGAGAAGGTATTTTTCAAGAATAAAGAGTCCAACTTTTCTTTGACCTCTCATCATTGAAAGATCTTTGTTGACATGCATTACTTAAAATAATGCAGGGTTTTTAGTTTATATACTGTATATACAGTATAT
>NW_013955018.1:1735-8756 GCF_001266775.1 Austrofundulus limnaeus
CTGTATATACTGTATATACAGTATATACAGTATATATATAAACAGTTTGTGAGGCCATAAAGTGTTGGGAGCACACAATGCTAAGCCAGCAAATCTTTGGCAGTCAAAGGAAGGAAAGCAGTTTTGAGCATTTGATTTTTTTAACGATGAACACTCAGCTTTCATTAAAGCATTTTGGAGGACTGTTTTGAAGAATATCCTGCATAAACATTTCTCTGAACCACATTCTGATCCTACGGAAGCTGCTCAGTCAGCAGAGCAACTATCAAAAAGAGATTACTCTCAAAACAAAAGGTTGGATTATGTTCTCCGCCTGTGAGCCTTTCATGTTTTCATAAACATCATCATAATTCTTAATAAATCCAGAAGCAGTGCCGCAGTAATATTTACTGCCCTCACTTTTGGCTCAAAGATGAAAACAATTTTTTTTCCTGGATACCATAATGTTCCACCTACACCTCACTTAAAAAGTTATTTTTCATTAGTTTCCTTCAGGAAAAATTTAACTTTTTTATTTTAAATTTTAGTGAAAGATGTTAAAATAATTTTCAGTTTAGTGATACATAGTTGTTTCATAGTCACTCTGTAGATCACTTTGTCATAAAATGTCAGTGTACAGCTGGTGTTCATCAACATCAAGGCACATTACAGTATATGAAACAAAAAAAGGGTTAATGCACATTTTTGCTCCAATGTGATGAACAACTCCTACATTTCAGCTGGCCACCACCTAAGTCCCAGTTTCTCTACACATGCCAAAGTTCAGTTTCCTGTGATGAGATGCAAAAAGGCTGAATTTTACTTCTTGTTTCTAATTCTGGTTCATGTTCATGTGGAGCCCAGCTGTCTCAATCTCATATTAACGGGGGGGGGGTCGCATTTTAGGGGTCATTACTGTCTTTCAGTCTATGACCAATAAAAAACAAGCTAAATCTCAAAGGAACTCATGTCTTCATTCCAATTATTATAAAAATAATCTAATTCAATTTTTTTTTCACATTGAGAAAATACTATTCTAGCAACATTGTAGTAAATAGGTATAGCCCAGCGCTCATCTAAACTTCATTTCCATATCGGCTGTATTTAAAAATTACTGTGAGTTTCAAAACTACCGACAATAATTCATAAAACCTTTTTCATCAGCCACAACTTCAATAAACACAGCAAGCATTCAATCTCTCACAGTTTTAGCAACAGAAAAAAGTAGCTGGTTAATTTTTGTTGGAAAATTAAACAAATGGGGGATTTGATATCAGATATTTGGTCCGTTATCATCCAAAAAACAAGAATAAGATTATGTCCGCCTGTATCTAAAATTTCTGATATAGGAACTCCAATACAAGAAGTCCATTCCAGCAGTACGCTCCAGCATTTCCATCCAGCAGCACTTGGATCCAGCATGCAGTCCACATGATCATAACAACACTCTGTTCTAACAAAGTAGCGCTCTTAACCCGAATTAGTTGACTTTACTAGAAATTCGCGAGGAAATCCGTTGCCTTAAACCATTCCAGTTTTTACACAATGATGAAACTAATCAGGTTTAGTTGTGTTAACTTAAGAACTTCAATACAATGTAGTAAACACATTTAACACACTTTACTAATGTTGATTAGTTTACACAAATTTCTTTCTAGTTTTATGAAATTACTGTTTACTAAAACTTCCATTGCATTTTCACTGTGATCTGTAAGAAAAAAAAAGAAAACTTTTAGCACAGTTGTCCACATCTAAATGTCAACAGAATTCAAGTAAAATTGTAGTCTACTTAGAAATATTGTCTCCCTTTAAAATTTATGTTTTTGCTGTTTCATGTTAATAAGGGTTACTTAAATGAGTCAGGCTTATCTTTCTATCTACAGACTACTGATGGAGTTAAAAGGTTTTATAAGTAAAAGAAAAAAAACAAAACACTACCGTTCAAGACCAAGTCGATTACAATTACTAAATTGTGCAACACTAAGCTAACAACAGAATTACAGTGGCTTGACTCTACTGGAGTGTCCTGCATTGATTAGTCCCAAATTAACTTGCTATTACGTTGCTAACACTAAGCTACCAGTTTAGCATTCCTGCTTTACCAAAGGGTGACAACAGTCACAGTCGGCTCCAACAGTAATGTTAAGTTACATCTGCAAGTGAAACACTGCTATCTTTTACATAGAAAAGAAGTGTACAACTTTCTAAAATAGTTTATTTTCAAACTTACTAGTCCACCTGTGCACAGAACAGTCAGGAAGCCATAATGGATTCAACTTCAGGGTGTCTCATGGCTGAGTTTGAATAAGCTCCACCCCTTCATTTCAAAATCAAACCATCTTTAGTAATCTTTACTCAACAAGCTTATTACACACTATATTTTGGCAGAAAAGCACATTCAACTAATTCGATTTATTAATGACAACATTTTTCCAAAACATGAAAGAATGATTAATGATTACTAAAAAGTTTATGTACAATAAATATCTGGGTCGGCACTCAACAGTGTGGCAGTACGAGAGGCTAATCTCCACATAATTTGATTATTGCTCTTGTTATTAGAGTGATATTTAGTCTGTTTACACACTTTTTTTAGTCAAGACTAAGAGTAATGATCACATTGTTTTGAGACCAGTTAGTAAAATGGGAGCTGTGAACTCTTAACTTGTAGACTATTCTTGTTTAAGTTTAAAATTTATGTAACCCATTGGTAAATAATGGGTCAGTTTTTCTTATACCTACTCATTTACTATTTGACTTGATCGACTTTTTTAAGATTCCATACTACAAAATAGGCAATAAAATTGTGTGATATAGCTATGTAATAATGTGCCATTCCACATTATTACAAATAACTTCATTTCTGGACATTTATGGTTTGATTTCTTTGTATGTATGGATCACTTGGGTTGTTACCGACATCTGGTGAAAATTTCAYGTCATTAGCACCTCTAGTAATATATTTACTGAGAAAAATGGTGACATGTTCAATACTTATTTTACCCGATGTATATTCTTAATGATTTATGTAGCTGAATTATATTACTGAAGATTTTGCAGACATCTTCTCCCACTTCTAAACAACCTCTGCTCCCTTTCTTAGAGTACAGTGTATGAATGAAAAGTGGGGTCATACTTGCATTTGGATCAGTATGTTTTACATCCAATGAAAGCAAAGATGTTAACAAATAAATTGGACAAAATTCTGGCAATTTAGTGATATTTCCACAGTTGTGGTCTTGAAATAAAATCTCAAGTCCTCAATATCTGAGACCAAGACAAGACCGAATACAAAGACCATCAAAGWGTGGTCCTAAAACCAAGACTGGTCTCAAGTACTACAACACTACTGTTAGGTGATTAAAACTGAAATTAGAATTGTACCAGAGAAGCGTCAAAAAAGAAAACATGGATTTTCAATGGAGGGTGTCTCATTGTACTGCTTGGTAATGTACATTTTAAGGTTTTCCCATATAGTCTTTGCTGCCACTTAACTTAMATATGACATGAGTCATATGTACAAGTTTAAGTTAAGTTTATGTAATCAAATTTGTATTTTAGTAATTTTGACATAATTTAACCTACTTCCAAGGTGCTTGATGAGGGGAAATGGAGAGAAATAAAATTGATGCTTGAAAAAGCAACAACACTTGCAGGATAAAAAAACACATTTATTATTGATAAACCMATTGGTATGTTTTATTGTCACTGCTAAATGTGTTTTCCTAGTACTACAAGTCTATAAATAAARATTTGTTCAATAAAATTGTTCCGCTACAATTCATTGTGTGCATTGATATATAAAATAAAACAAATGATTTAACAATTCAAGTTAATTTAAATTGAGCGCTTGAAGAATGCCTTCTTATCTAGTACAATTTCATTTCCAGTTAAGCTTTATTTGTACAAATAATCTGTAACTTGTTTGTTCAACCAGTTTATTTCTGAAAGCTACCCACACCTGCTTGTTTGTGCTGAGGAAGAATGAGTAATGAGATGTCTTCCAGCATTAGTTTTCTGTTCTTCGTCATGCTGGGCATCATGTTCAGCTACTGAGTCAAAAGAGTTGCTCTTTGGTAAATCAATGGTGTCTGCAATGAGATGAGAGGACATCCTCGTGTCAGCACAGAATTAACAGCCTTTCTTCAGTCAGACCGTGACACCCACGGCATGCTTCATCAGGTTATGCTGTGTTTAAGATGAAAGGGAACTTGTTTGTTATTGTTAAAAATGATAATTCAGGCTAAAATGCTAGGGGCACTAAACCTGAATGTCCGGTGTCCAAGGACAAAACCAAACATTTTCAATCATAACACACATATATGAAACATATGAAACAAGCTTACCCCCTTTTAATTTTGTGGTTTTACTTATCAGTACAAGAGTATGTGTTGGCTCACTGTTGTGACCCCGATGAAGGGAGCAGCCAAAAGAAAACAAAAATATCAACAATGACTTAGATAAACTGTTCCTGCCAATCAGTTTTCGAAAGGTTAGATGTCATTTCCAGAGTTCATCATTCTACAGAAAGAAAGATTATCAACAGTAAACATTTAGGAAAGTTGCAAATCTTCCCAGAAGTGGATGTCCCAGCAAATTCACCCCAAAGTGTTCAATTCTCAGAGAAAGAACAAAAATAAATAAATAAAACAAGTGGTCCATCTCAGACTCTACAGGCCTCATTCAGCAGGTTAAATGTTAAAGTTTACGACAACACAGCCAGAAAAAGACTGAAGGGTTGCTAGAAGATAGCCTTGTCTCTCTAAAAGGAATATTGTACCACAGCTTAGGTTTGAAAAGTTTGTAAAATTCCACTTGATGGAATCACAAGACTTCTGAAAAAATCTTTTGAACAGATGAGATAGAATTCCTACTTCCACGTATGGAGAAAACCAAACAGTGTACAGTAACAGCATAAACACTTCATACCAACTGTTCAGCACAGGAGGATGGATGATGATTTGGTCTTGTTTGGCAGCAACAGAACCTGAGCATCATAGAATCGCTGAGATGTCTATGAACTTCTCTGTAGGCCGAAATACTCTAAAATCAAATGTGAGGCTATCTGTCTGACAGCTGAAGGCTGGCTGAATTGTAGCCTGGCACTTGCCTTCCTATGCACTTCCAATCAACTCTAGTTTCCCTGCACTGCTCCGTCTGGGATTTCACCCATAGACAAGGATTTCTTTGGTAGAATTTTACCTCAGCCAATCAGCAAACAGAGGGAGGAGTTTTGAACGACWACATCGATTTTTTGTGCAACGTCTGCTAGTTAGATTAGCAATGGCAGTGGAGGAAGTGAATGAAACCAGTCCGTATTGATAAGGCTTCCAAATTAAATTAAATTTGTCTGACAAAGCCTGCAGCTCTCATTTACAGCCATCTCGTTTGGCTTGGTACTTCTGTCCTCCCAGTAGGGTTTTTTACAGCGCACGCAATTTCYGGTTAGCTTCTTAGCTTAGCCTCCTTCACAGTGGAGCTGGTGCACACATATGTCGCGGCCAACCAATCCAATTGTTTTAAGCTTTAACAGAGGCCACGCTTCCAGCAAGCAATCGCTTCTCAATAGCTGAGAGTACAGACCCTCTGTATGAAGCAAAGCAAAGAACAAGGGGCTAGTTTTTATCAGGCTAGCTGAATTGGGGTCTTGAAATGTGACAATTATCCAAAATACAGCAGCAAGTCTACAATAGAATGGCTCGAAAAACAACCACGTTATTGCATTCCCCAGTCAAAGTCCAGACCTTGATCTGATTGAAATGCTGTGGTGGGACCTGAAGAGAGCTATGCAAAAATGTCTGCAAAGTTTAATGAACTGAAGCAACAGTGTAAAGAAAAAGTTGGTCAGAAACAGGGGTGGGCAGCTCTAATCTAAAATTTAGTTGCACTAACTCAAATATTTAGATCTCCTAATTCTAAAGCATTAATGCACTGAAAAAGATACCAAAAGCTAATTCTAAAGTAGTAATATAATCCAGGTGACCCATGAAACATTCTCCAGAGTCAACAATAGCCTATTTTTACTGTGTGCAGAATATTGACAATAATCAATGTCATTATCTCACCTAGTGGATAAGTGACACACACATGAACAAAATAATGTTGATCAATAACATTTAAAGGCCTTAGTGCTTTTAAATTTAGCCCATAAATTTAGCAAGTGCTAATCCACTAATGATKTWAAAAAAYAGCAAAAGCCGTAAAGCACTAATCAGAAAATTTCTTCTCCTGTTAGTGCTTTAGTCATTTAGGGAAGTGCCGACCACAGGTCAGAAATCCTCCACAATCGTGAAAAACTGATAAAGTCGCACACAGAACTGTGCGTTATTTTTCACAAGCTTGGACWGGCAGAACTTTATGGCAAAGGGACCCTCAGTGGCGTTGTCAGAGTGTAAATGTGTCTCTTTCTGYCCTGAGGTGGCAGTCCAGATGTCCTGTTGTTATGATGACTGAACAGGTCCTTGGTGTGTTTGTTCACAGCCACTGTCATATTTTCTCACATTATGACCGTAGCTCTTAAAAGTGTGTGGTTCATTCACTCACTGTCTTTCAATCCTCTATGAAAAAGATTGGCCCRAGAGTCATATAAGCTCACTGGATCATAAGTTAAAATTATTCTTGAAGTTTAGTGTGTGTTTGTGAGTTTTTCAGTGCAGGTACACAGTGTTCCTTTTGCATGTTGGAGCTGAGCTGCTTTGGCAGGATGAGAAATGACAAGTGGGAGTGAGCTGTCAGTGCAGGGACATTCAATGGGTGGGAATTTTGTGTGGTGATGAGCGTTTGTTTTTGGGATGTCCATTGTGAGGGGATTACCCTATGGGAGTTTGACTATATTCGTATATGTAGCCAGCCTGCCGTTTGTTCTGGCTTCACTCAGGCGCAATTATATGCAGTACGTGGAAAACAGGACAACACACTTTGCTTTCTTTGTTACATTCACTCATAATTTGTCTTTCAGTTTGTCTCTGCTGCTCTTAATTGCCATCACACACACACACACACACACACACACACACACACACACACACACACACACACACAC
>NW_013955018.1:9756-13552 GCF_001266775.1 Austrofundulus limnaeus
TCCTAACCCTGACCACCAACCCCTAATCCTAACCTCACAGGTACCTGACCCTAAAATTAACCTAAACTCAATTCACTCCTTGGTCCTAAACCCAACCCTCACACCCAAAATCAGCCTCTGAAGTTGTGGGGCCCAAGGAGCACCTGGACCCCACGAGGCTGCGTTTTCCTTAACACTGGGCCCCACGATGTAGGAAAAACAAGGACACACACACACACACACACACACACACACACGCACATTGTACACTACAAGTTGACCTTATAGCTGTGGTCACCTAGCTGGATGTGGTCCTGGACCAGAGTAGGTCTGCATGAAGCTGACAGCGAAAAATGTGTCAAAACAAAGAGAGAAGGCTACAGCTTGGAAGGGAAATCCTCCCTCAGTTTCCATAGCAACATTCACCCTATCATGACCACATTTCAGCCTAATTCGTTCTGGTCTTCCTCGTTTATCCTCAAGTGTTTCCAGCCAACCCTCTATAGTGCACCATGTCATCATTCTATGTTTCACTTATACTCTTTAAGATGCAGTTAACAGGTTCACTGATATCACTGCTAAGATCAGAATAATGTGTGCTTTTTTTAAAATCACATAACACAGTTGGGTGGGGGGGTGGATTTAAATGCTAACACCTTAAACCTTAAATTAGGGTTGGGAATAATGAGAAAAAGTGGCACTAAATATTTGTCACTTTGTGATTACTTATTTATTTATGTAGTCATTGTGGTACAGTGCTAATGCTAATGTGATGCTAACAATACAAACTTGTTTAATCACCTAAAATACCACCATAAACCAAAGTACGAGCACACCAGATGTAGCCAGAGGTGACAACTTTGGCTGTAGCAAACTCTCCTTCAGTGCATGATGGAAATAAATCTACTCTACAATGCACTCAGTCAGTCTGTCCCTTGCTAGTGGCAAAGTAAGGTTGGCTTTGGTTTAAATGAAGACTTTAGTTTTACTGAATATAATTTTAGATCACAGGGTAACTGATTTAAAGTCATAAACATGCAAGTGCAATTGTCATCTATAATCATCATATTAATAGTTATTGGCTAATTGCCACACATTAGTAATCTGTTTGCCAATATCACCCAAGCCTACCTCAAAGACAACTTTCAACCTAAAATTGATGCACTGCAACGTTAAGTCACTTTGCAGTGCAGAATGAACAGAAGTTCATTGATTATTTAGTTACAAATAATGTTTACATAAAATTAGTTAATGCATTGTTTATTTTTTAGCATCCATCAAATGCTTACCTCTGTGAGGAGTATGTTTAGAGTCAAAAACCTAAATCATTTCAAACTTGTCAATTGGTCTGTGCTTGTGAGCTTTTACTTTTTCATAAAGTCTTCATGGTTCGAATAGAGAACACATTGCCATATAATGAGTTGACTAAAAAAACTTGTTGGTGGGGTCCAACATAGCAGTAAAGCAATACATTACACAAGGTAAAGATATACTGTACAGTCCTTGCAGGGCTTTTTTAGWTGGTTAAGTATGTGCCTTGACAGCCATTTCAAAGTTGGTGAAACTATTTTAAWGACATTGACAACAACTATAACAATGCTCACAGTAGTTTGAGGGTAGGCTGTTTGCCAAATGGGAATGAAATGGTGGGACGAATTGACCCAGGTACACCATTAATTTGAGAATTTGTATGTTTTTTGTTAACATAAAAGCTTCAGATAGTCGCTCRCTGAAATATTACCTTACAAATTTCATTCACCAACTTATCATCAGCAGTCATTGTCCAGTGAAATATTGACTTTAGAAGGAGACTTGTGTTACTGGGCAGCAGATCCTCATCCTCAGTAGTTGAAGAACAAGGCTATGACAAGCAGTCCACTGGACTTGTTCTTTGTTACTTTAATTATGTTTTCTCATAAGTTTTTCTCTGGTTTATTTACATCTTTCTGTAATATTGAGTTGGTTAAATGAGATATGTGTTTTATTTTAAATATGTATATAAYCTTGGGTCAGTGCTATRTACATCCATGCACCAACCATATTGATTCTTTAAGTTATTTGTAACTTTTTATTCATACTTTTACTCACCCTGCCTTAACCCATATCATCCACTACATCCCATCCATAAGGTTGACTTGTAAGATAAAAAGGCATCCTGCCCATCAYAAACCTTTACCTGACCCACCTCATCATATTGTCTTCCCGACCTACTCCTTTATCTCATGTCTTTAATGGTTCGGTTTCTGTTTACTGTTTATGTGTTCACTCAGCTGTGAACCTGAAGAAGTGCAGAGGCCAGAAAGAACTGACACATTTGACAGGAAGCAGCCTTGGGCACAGACAGGACAGCCCTTTTTAACTTCAATTGGCTGCCTGTCCAAGATCACACACACGCTCTCACACTCATACACAAAAACAAAGACAAGACTATAAGGAAAAATACCATAACAGCCAAAGAGCCATAATTGATAGTTGAATCAAAAAGAAAATGCAGTTAATCAAAACTTGATTCGGTACCTGACACACACAGAGAAAAAACTGAAACAAGTCATTTTTATTGACTGGATTGCTGCTGCACCAAAAATAAAAAATAAAACAATACATACAAATACTGACAATTAAACCAGTTCAGTTCACATTTCTAGCCCACATAATCATTGTTTATTATTCTCCGGATCCCCAAAATCTGGTAAAACCAATGAAATGTTTTTGCCTTTTTWAAWTTTTWWTTTTTWAWTTTTTTWATTTTTGCTGTATAACAAAACATWTAATTCTTACAGACTTATKGAGAATTTTCAGTTTTCCTGATGAAATAATACAGTAGTTGTAAAATGATCGTGGAGGGACTCGGCAAAATTTATCCTGAGAGAAAGAAATTTGTCAATTTCTTGATAGCTTAGCTTTTAAACAGCCTAGCTGCAGCTACTGTGTGTTTGAACTCTCTTCCTTTAAAGGGTTCAGAGCCCCTAACGGACACTTTACTGAGTACTTCTAATTCAGCGTTTTTAGGTGTTATGCTTCCAAAGTTCTTCAAAAATTTTCATCTTAACCTTATTTTAATATTTTCTTGTATGGATGGACTTTGTTGGAGTTTTGCCAGTTTGCCTGAGTAAACATCAACTAGCGAGGAACTGTTTCTCAATAGTCAATGCCAATACAAATTATATTCATCAAGTCTCTTCTGTTGTGGAAATCAGCAATTCTTTCTGCTCTTGAAATGGAGTCTAGAAGAAAAACTCCTACCCCTCATCTTAAGCAGCTCATCTGGGCTTAGATCATCTCACAGCACTCACATCCTCTTCCAGGGTCCGAGCACCAAACTCTGTCATTCATGTCAGTGAATCTGCAAGTCAGTCATGAAAATAAACTTCCTAATTTCAGTCTGTCTTTGTGTGAGTCTCTCCAGGTTGAATTGGTATTCATCTATACAACATGACTGACACAAACATTTGAGATTTTAAGAACTGTTGTTTATTATTTTTGTTTGTGTTCCTGGCTGATGCCAAGATAATCAGACATCTGTTTCAACGACTATTAGATAAACTCTCTTAAAACTCTATATGCCTATGTCCATCTATAAGCCATCTATTTTCCCGAGTTTCATTATTGAATTCTATAATCTGTATTTTTCTTTAACTCAAAATTTTGTGATGAGGTTGAAAATTGCAAATGTAACTGATTGTCTTGGTGATCAGTGGTTTGGTCACAATGGGCCTCATGCAAGAACATGTTCATATTCTTATCCTAAATTTCTCTTACTTTTGTTTAAAAGTATGATATTCTCTTACTTTTGTTTAAAAGTATGATATTCTCTTAC
>NW_013955018.1:14552-16258 GCF_001266775.1 Austrofundulus limnaeus
GTGTGTGTGTGTGTGTGTGTGTGTGTGTGTGTGTGTGTGTGGACTGCAATATTGACCTGGGAAATAGAACAGTGACAAATGGTATTTGGTCAATTGATAAATTCAATGTACTGTTCAGTCTAAATCTTTATCCACTGATCTCAAAACCTACAAAAATCACAACTCATAGTGCAACAATAATTGATAATATTTTTACAAACATAACAAATAAAGAGATTATGGGCGGTATTTTGATTACTGATGTAAGTGATCACTTATCAGTTTTCACAATTTACAACAGTGAACAATGCAATACAAAAATACATACAATTAGGAAAAAAATAATAAACGCATCAAAAAAATCCTTGGATAAATTAAAAGATGATTTGATAAAACAAAATTGGAAGGATATGTATGTTGATGATGTAATTAGAGTATATGACATATTTTTGTCTATTTTGGGAAGTCTATATGAAAAAATTGTGTATAAAAAGTTTACAAAGAGAAATATTGTTGATAAACCATGGATGACGAATGGATTGAGAAATGCATGTAAAAAAAAAAAACACTTGTATTCATGCTTCCTAAAATCAAGAACAAAAGAAGCAGAAGATAGATCCAAGAAATATAAAAAACAAGTTGGTTTGGATTATAAGAAAACACAAGAAGAAGTATTATAGTGAATTATTAGACAAAAATAATGGTAATATGAGGGGAAACATGGCGAATAATGAATAGAATTTTGAAAAATCAAAGTAAAATCAGGTATTCCACAGTATTTTGAAAAGGATGGTAATGAAACTCATGATCATAATGAAATTGTGGATGGATTTAATAATTATTTTGTAAATGTTGGTCCAAGTCTCGCAGCAAAAATACCAAAAGTAGATAAAATTGTGAGTCACCCAGTTATGGATTGCACAAACAGTAGTTTTCTTGTTGAAACTGACAAAGAAGAAATGGAGTATGGTAAAAAAAATCTTGCTGACAAAAGATCAAAAGACCGGGTGGACATGGACATGATGCTTGTAAAAAAAATGAATCATGTGATTGAATCATTTACACATATCTGAAATTTCATTTTCAACTGGTGTATTTCCTGACAATATGAAAACTGCCAAGGTAATTCCTTTTTTAAAAAATGGTGAGAAACGTGTTCAAAAATTACAGACCAATATCCTTGTTACCACAGTGTTCTAAAATTTTAGAGAAATTATTTGTTACCAGATTGGATCAATTTATCGAAAAACATAATATCTTAAGTAGTAGCCAGGTATGGGTTTAGGGATAAAAATTCCACATTGATGGCTATTATGGAATTTATGGAACAAATAACAACTGCTTTCGATCAAAAACAGTTTTGTGTTAGTATTTAAGTAGATTTAAAGAAAGCATTCGACACAATTGATGAAAGTATTCTTCTTGAAAAATTAAGTAAATTTGGTATTAGAGGGTCTACATTACAATGGGCACCTATCTTTGTCTTCAACTCTTGAAGGTTTCGTGGGCCTCTTCTATGAACTCTGATCTTTAGTTCTTTCCATAGATTTTCTATTGGATTCAGGTCAGCTGATTGGCTGGGCCATTCCAGCAGCTTTATTTTCTTTCTCTGAAAGCAATTGAGAGTTTCCTTGGCTTTGTGTTTGGGCTCATTGGGCCTCATGCAAGAACATGTTCATATTCTTGTCCTAAATTTCTCTTACTTTTGTTTGTATGAAGGGTTCTTA
>NW_013955019.1:0-7275 GCF_001266775.1 Austrofundulus limnaeus
ATATTATACTGATGCACAGTAAATTGCCTTTCTTTAAAAGGAAACATTTATCAATACTCCAGGACATGCCTCTGAGTCTGCTGACATTATGACACCGAGTCAAAAACACGCATCGCCTACAGGCCACTAAGTTTTTGCAGATAAGTGCTCATTCAGAACAGGAGCCCAATCTGCTGCAAATAGTTCCCCTCAACAGTGAAAATTTATTGACAGCGTTAAAAATAAAAATAAAAATAGCCGCCCCACATCCTCTCCCTATGTGYTCTGTGAGCTGTTAATCTTCCAGCCCGTTCATTAGATCGTTTGTCAAAACTTCAGGCTTATCGCCTCGCTCCTTTTCTTTTTGCAATCATCGCTTTCACCCTCTGAAAGGAGTTTATATGCACTGTCACATAAATACATATGAGGCATAAGAGTTTGTTAGAAGTGAATAAAATCAAGAGGAGGCTGAGTGCAATGGAGCATGGAAACRACCTCTCCCCGTGTCCTTCCTTTCCTTTTTAAAAGCAGAATTTACAGCTGATTAGCCTCCATTGTAAAGACAGGCCCCYGCTCACAGAAGGAACGCTGCAAAACATGTACGCAAGACCAGACACAAAGACCCTTATAAAAACCATGTGTTTTTCATAAGACCCCTCAGAGAGAATAAAATTRCTGCAGATGGCTCATTTTCAGCACATCATAAAAAAAAAGACATCTTTGGAGTGTCAGAACTTTATAGAGGGAAAATAAGTGACAGCAAAAGTCAAACTGATAAAATTGTTTTGAAACAAGTCAGTTATTTGAAAGATTTTMCCTTCAAAGGGGCCTAATAGAACCTGCATGTTGAGCAGCAACAAGCGAAACACTTCTCCAAGCTCATTGGAACACCACCATGACATCCCATCAGCCTGCCAGGTGGAAATAACAACCCATTACAGTCAAATAAAAACAACTTGTAGGATTTTCAAGTGGTCTCACGCTGAACAAGAAAGAACAATAAACAGAATTAGGATTGTCAGCAATATTTAATGAAAAGATGTTTATAGAAAAAATAAAACTTGAACTCGGTGAACACAAAATATTTATTTTCCTGTCATTTTGACTGCCAGTTTCAATATTTGTTAACAACAGTTGATCAAAACGTGTGCATTATTAGTAGGCAATGTAAAATAATTTAAATAATTTAAATTACAGTAAGGCAAAAATCTGACAAAGCAACAACAACATTAGTTTTTATTAATTAGCTAATCAAATAAACAAGTTTAAAGCCATTAGATTTTGATGAAATGTTGTTGAGGTTTTTTTTTCTCTTGGATCTTATTCCTGTGGCCATGATGCAACTACGTACAATATTTTAGTATTTTGTCTTACAAGAGTGTAACTTTCATTTGAAAGCAGACCTTTTATGAGTAAACATGACAGCTCATAATGATTCTCAACTTATTGTTTGAAATCCGCTGAGCTGCAAAATTTACCAGTAACAGTCAAGGTAAGACTTAACCTGGCCCTTTCCTTCCTACGCAGRTCTGCTCCYTCTGAGATTTCTCCCATAGACAAGGATTTCTTCTGGAGAATTTCGTTCYGGCCAATCAGAGAACAGAAGGKGGAGTTTTGAATGAKYTRGATTTTCTGCGCAGTGTCTGCTAGTTATTTTAGCYRACGGCAGTGGAGGAAGTGAATGAAGCCAGTCRGTGTTGATAAGGCTTCCAAATGAAACTAAATTTGTCTGACAAAGCAGCAGCTCTCATTTACAATCGTCTTGTTCGGCTCTGTACTTTTCTCCTCTCAGTAGGGTTGTTTACAGCAAACACAATMTCCCGTTAGCGTCTTAGCTGCCTGGCACACATARGTCARGGCCAACCGATCCAATCATGTTAAACTTCAGCAGAGGCCACGCCTCCAGCAAGAATCGCTTCTCTATAGCCGAGAGTCCAGACCCTCTTACAAAGCYAACGTGTCTGGTTTTAACCAGGCTAGATAAAGCTCTAAGTTGTGCTTAAAAAATAAAACCGTTGCTCTAACTGTGCATTAATAGACCATTTCGTGGTTAGAAATGTATTACAAATGAGAAAGCACCAGGTAAGCGCTGTGCTTGCTGTGCCGTTGTAATTTTGCAAGTTCAACAAGCTCAAAATGCACATACACAGCTTAGATATTTGTGAAAATTCTCATCTACGATTGTCATGGAAAATATTTATTTAACTAAGACAGAAATAAGTAGTCCAAGAATGAGGGTACTCCGTGGAATAATCAGCTGAGTTTTACTGCAACAACAGGAACACAGAGAACAACATAGAGCCATCAYACTGTCCCCTGCTCTCTGCTCCTGCTTTGCTGAGGCAGTTGAGGCCTCATATATACTGTTTAACAAACACTATTATGTCATCTTAATAAAGCAAGATTTCATCCTAAGGAAATGCTGGGTCAAGGGAAAACACAAAGATGAACACAAGTGATATCTAAGAATGATTGTTGTTAGCAGATCTTGTTCTGACTTTAATCATTCTYTCTGKTGATAAACAGCATGTCATATAGGTCATTAAAGTATGTCATGAKTTACWGGCTTAAACTAAAAAGTATTAATTCCATCACACTAAAGGGAAGTTTAACACAAATCCCTTTAGAGTAAATACATTGGGGCTGTGTAACGYCGTAAATGTACCTGTTTAATTTGCACAATAACAATGGTGTGTCCATTACAACCTCAGCTTTTTCCCAATAAACACGTTAGATTGGCTCGCTTCGCGCATACATACGCATTTGTGATAATTTCACAAAACCGTCTGTTGTGGCGGCACGGTGGCTCAGTTGGTAGAGCTGATGCCTCTCAGCAAGAAGGTCGTCGGTTCAAATCCCYGCCCGGGGACCTTTCTGGGTAGGGTTTGCATGTTCTCTCCGTGCATGCGTGGGTTCTCTCAGGGTACTCTGGCTTCCTCCCACAGACTGTTAGGTTAATTGATAACTTTAAATTGTCCCTAGGTGTGAGTGAGAGAGTGAATGGTTGTTTGTCTTGATGTGTGGCCCTGTGATGGACTTGCGACCTGTCCAGGGTGTACCCTGCCCCTCCCACTGTGACTGCTGGATATGGGCACCAGTGACCCACACGACTCTGTGTGAACAAGTGAAGAAGTGTGTACAGAAAATGGATGGATGGTCTATTGTGTTCAGTTGACAAACAGGCAAATATTGCAGATTTAGTTTTGGCTTGCCATTAATTTTATTCTATTTAATGTTCAATAAAATGAATTTGATTGGTAATTTAAAATATTCACTAAAATGAACTCAGTTTTAATCTATTCTTGTTGTAGAACAGTTTAAGCACTGCCACTCCTTTTCTTTTTAAATGAAAAGAAAAATGCTGCATTTGCAGTAAACGTAAAAGTCATTATTTTTTGCAGGATCCTCTGTATTATTTTAAAAGCAGTGAAGAGCCTCACCTGTTTTCTGATATCAACATAAACTAATCTGGCTTACATATGTTTACTGAACAGAAACCCCAAAACAGAAGAAACCAAGAATTCCTGATTTAAACCAGGAAATCTTATTTATAAACTCAAAACACTGACCGCACTGCAAACTACTTCTTGGCAGGATTCATTGTTAGCCCTGAGCTCATCATCGCACAGCACTATTCAGAATCACCTACTGTTTCCACGCTTGACTGTAACTCGATCCTTTGTGGGCAAAAAAGAAACTGAACGAGGCCTTGAGACGGTGAAGGTGTGAGAAAAAAAAGGGGTTTTAAAGAAGTGAGAGTAAATTTTGTTATTGCTAAAGACATATATGAAGAGGTKACAGCTGGCACGGACATTCAGAGCTACTGCTGCCAGGCCTCAGCTGCTACGTGTGCGTAGTGCTTCACCGCATGGCCACAGAGTACACAAGGCAGCCACAGGTATGTCCCCATCACCCCAGGCCACACAAGTCACAGCCAGGATGCTGTCAGAACCTTTCTGGTGCCCCGTCAGACTAATGAATTGTGACTGTGTGGTGCCTGAGCGCGAGCAATTGTTCCATTCATAAACCTGCCGCTGATGAATGCAGACTTTCCTCCGCCGCTCGCAGCCGACGAAGAGGGACCCCGAACTACGTGAACTTGTCCCGTGATTGTCTGTTTTTACAGACGACGAAGCAAAGTCCCTCAGCCAAGAATGCGTGCATGGATCTATTTATCTGGTAGCGGGTTGGTGCCTGCGGGTGTTCGGCGCGTTTCAGTGGAAAAGATAATCACGAAACCGGTCGGCRGACGGTTAGAAGCCATCCAGGTGGACCGTGCCTGCCGGCTGGTGAGTGAGTCTCGGTTTGGCTCACAGAGGTCTCGGTGCATCATGAAGTTTGCGGTGAATAAAATGTTGAGCTGTGCATTTTAAATTTGCCTACTAAATGTGTCACACAGCAGGCTGGTGCAAAGAAGAAAAAGAAGGGGAAAAAATGCAATTTTCTCTCTGAGAAGTGGGAACAGTAGGCTTGTGTTCTTTTTTTTCAATACACTTGAAACTGAGAAATGTAGGGAAAACCTGATTGCTGACTCATCTGCGGCGCTTTGAAACGCCAATTGGAATCACCTGACAATAATAATCGTTTTAATTCTGTGTTTTATTCTGATCATACAAAGAATGGCTTACAAAAACAAACATTTTGCTCACTTCCTTTTTTTTTTTCTTTCAGGACCCGATGCCAGGCAGCATGGGGTAAAACCATCAATCAGAAATAAGAAACAGTATAAGTGGGTTAATAGGAGTAGCGTGACACAGACCAGGAGAATAGAAAAATGAGTTTTGGGGAGCATTTCTAACTGACATAATTTCAGCCATGTGAGTTTCAACATAAACAGTACAGGAATGAGAAAATAATTGTGGTGTGTGTGGTAACCCCTCACGCTGCTTCCAGGATTATGGATTTCTCATTATATACGAAGTACATGAACTTTTGTGAGCCTCAATACTCAGAGTTATGACAAAAAAAAATGTCAGCGCTTGCGCTTCAACCTGAAACTAGAAAAATGCTCCCACATTGAAAGAGTGAAGGGAAAAGCTGAGGTTAAGATAAAAGTAGAAGTTTGCATTTATAACATTTACAGGAATTTAATGAAATTAACCTTTTTTTATTTAAAATAACTATGAAGACATTGCTGTAAGATGGTTATAATGTTAAAAGAAGTAAAAAACAACACTATATTTGATGAGTATTAGAACATGGTTTGGAAAGTCAACCCAGTGATTTACCATTTTAAGTAGTGCTAATCAACTGGTGGCCCACGGACCAAATCCGACCCACGCGTGATTTCCATCTGGCCTGCTAATGATCCCCCACCCCAAAACTTAATTTAATATAAACATAGATTTTAAKTCAATTACATTTTTGAGTAATTATTAAATGCAACAAAATAAGCAGATTTAAAAGGTTAAAAATTTGTTGAATAGCCCCGATTTAAATGTTTGACCAAAACAGCTATAACTGTGTCTTTTTGCAGCATAAAAGATTTTTTGTCTAAACCTCCACCATGAAATGTGGCAGGTGACACGTGTTCATTAATTGGAAGGTTTGTAATTTGATTTTATTAAAATATTTTTTCATTTTTTTCTTATTTTTCCCCTTTCAAATGTATAAAAATAAACAGTATTTTGGTGATTATGTGTGATGATACACTCTGTTGGCTTACAGTYGTTAGTTTTAAACAAATTTCTTCTATCAAATGCATTGGCAACAAATGTCAGACTGAAACCACAGTGATGTTTTTATTTTATTTATTTATTTATGTTTGTGCTCAAGGTTGGACGACTTTGATATCAGCAAAACTTGAGATGGAATTTGGAAATTTTCCTAATTAAACAAACTAATAATTAATTGTTTACTTCAGTACGATTTTAAAAAATGTAGAAATTTGGAATAAAATATATTATGAGTCATGTGTGCAAGACGAATCCCTAAATAAAAAGCTGATTAGAGTTGATAAAAAACAAAATAAACTTGAGGTTTGATAATTGATTCTCTAACATACCTAAATCACTGTAACTAGATTTTTTTCTCTGTTCCAGTAATTTCCCTCCAGAGAGATTTCAGGCAGAAAGCAGCAAAGCAGTTTTTTTTTAATTCAAAGAGCCTTAGCTTGCTTGGCTGCAGGGCTAAAGGGTCTGGCTCTATTAACTAGCGCCAATGTAAACAAAGCAATTCCTCCTCAATTAGAAACACTAAATGCATTGGATTCGGTGCAATACCAGGGCTTTTCCATGCAATTAATGCAGCCTTAGTATCCCACTAGCTGCTTTGAGTGMCTGGGATGGCTAAGAGGGATATAGTTTCAGTTCAAGGCCAGTCACTGGAAGCCTGATTGGGCAGGTTGGACTCATCATGAAAGTATAAACATGAGGTTGGATGGGTGCTTGGTGGTTGGGGTTTTCTTTGGGTCAGTCATGGAAAAATCTTCCAATTGGACTGACCTCTCCAACGCACATGTCTTATGGGCAGCACGAGAATCTGTCAAGGGAGGAAAATAGGGAAAATGTTGCATTTCAGGTTTATAAATAGAAAAAAAAATGAACACAGAAGATGTGATCATTYTGGAATGTATTTTTATGGTAATATGTTAGTAAAAATGGTTCCAGTGGTTTTTAGTCCAGCTTGAATTGTGTGTTTCTGATGTGTTGCTTTGCACCATCAACCTGTACTTTCTCAAAGATAGTTTGCTAACAGTGCTTTCACTCCATTGCCCCTAATGAAAATCCATACTAAACATTTAGCACTGTGTGAGAAAGGGGGGAAATTCAATAAGACACATAACACGATTTATAAATTACAGGAAGAACCAATCGAACCAACAGGCAAAACGGTGAGATGTTTTTGTGTTCATGTTTGCTAATTTTGCTGTGTTTGAGGGAGAGCACGTCAAACTGCATGAGCGAGGTGWGCGGAAAGAGGCCAGAAGCTATTTTCTCAGTCAAAAATAAAGTCCATCTTTGTGTTTRACTCAGCTTTCTCCTCCACGCAGCTTATCAGTCATGCCGCCAGAGATGTCTCCACTGAGGTATTCCCCAAACTAATGGTCGCTCTTGGACAGCACCATCGATAGTAAACTAATCTGCAGCCTGTGAGGCACAGGAAGCAGATCTCATTAGCACTCATTGAACTATCTTCCAAGGAAACTTTCATCTTTAGACCACTCTGACAACAGGCCTGAAAGCCAGACTAATGTCACTTACTAGTCCTGAGTTTAATGGTTGCCTGAAAACGTCTAATAGATGGATGAGCAGTAAAATAGTGAAGTAATCCATGGGAAGTTGTGTTTTATTATTA
>NW_013955019.1:8275-14052 GCF_001266775.1 Austrofundulus limnaeus
CAATCAGAGAAGAGAACGTCAATTTTCTGCGCAGTGTCTGCTTGTAGTTTATTTTACCTGGGCCAATCAGCAAACAGAAGGAGGAGCTTTGAACGACGTCGACTTTCTGCGCAGTGTCTGCTAGTTATTTTAGCATACGGCAGTGGAGGAAGTGAATGAAGCCAGTCCTTATTGATAAGGCTTCCAAATTAAAATAAATTCATCTGACAAAGCAGCAGCTCTCATTTACAGTCATCTCGTTCGGCTCGGTACTTCTCTCCTCGCAGTAGGGTTGTTTACAGCTCACGCAATTTACGGTTAGCTTCTTAGCTTAGCCTCCGTCACAGCGACATAAGTCGCAGCCAACTGATCCAATCATTTTAAACTTCAGCAGAGGCCACGCCTCCTGCAAGAAATCGATTCTCTTTGCATCAAGTCCAGACCCTTGTACGAAGCAAAGTGAAGGACGGGGCTGGTTTTAACCAGGCTAGTCTGTTATTACAGAATGCGTGAAATGAATTAATGGGGCGCACTTTATAAATGTGTTTTAAACTTTAGATTTGCGATAAAATATCAAGTCTTTTCAAGTAAACAGGTTCAAGTCCAATTCAAGTTCCAAGTTACTAGTGTAAAAGTCAAAGACAAGTCTAAAGTCAACTCCGAGGACAAAACTCATTTTGGTGACTTGCAGCCTTATTTTTTTCTGTCACTATCTACAGCTCATGACCATAACTGAGGGCTGCAACTTAAATTAAGCAGTAAATCGAGAGCTTTACCTTCCCTCTTTGCTTCTTCTTTACCACAACTGATCACCTGTCTCATCAGTCCCAACCCACGGGTCGATCTCCTGCTTCCTCCTTCACCTCACCAGTAAAAAAGACGTCAAGATACATAAGGTCCTCCACTTAATACAAAAGTTGTGTGAAAGTATACATTTCTGACCATGAGTGAAAAGTATCGACAGTTTCGATCCTATAAGGAGAAATGTTCTCCAGTCTCTTGAGCCTGCTCTTAGACGGGTCCTTGAGCTAAAGCTCGCACTTTAACTTTTTATGAAAGATCCATTATCAGAACGTACCGTTGTGAATATCACTCCTACTCTACCTCACATTTTTCCTCCAGCTTACACACTGTACTTCACTACACAAGTTGACTAAATTGTATGCTGGCATATGAAATGGAAGTGGCAAGGTCAAGCAAGATCAATAGGAAGTTAATTAATGAGGAGTATGCAATGTTGTGTAAGTATGGATTTCTGAAAGCCTATGACTGTTCCAATAACTGAAATGTCACCAGCATCCGGATGAGAAAAAAAAAAAGAAAAAAAATCAGCCCACCTTCAGTTTTCTTTGAAATTCTAATAAAACCATTCATATAAGCAGGTTCTCATTTTGCCTTGGACTTCTTATTTCTGGACTTGATTTAAATGAACAAATGAAGCTCAAGTCTATTTCAGCTAAATATATTAGGACTTTGTGTAAAAATGAAAAAAAAAACACTCCAAATTAAATTCAAATATTATCTTATTAATGAACACAAAATGAGCGTGCCAATTCATTTTCATTTTGTTTTACTTTAAAGCAAAAAAGAAGAAAGTAATAGTTATAGTCTGCTGAAAGTGAAGTCAGAACAATAAAGTTTTTCCTTGTGCATGTGTCTGTACTGTAAGCAAATTATTAGTGAATTACTGAATTGATTTAAACTAACATTTCTCATTAACCTTTGGGGTTGCCTTGATTCAAGAAGTTGACATTTCTTAGCAATCTTTACGAAAACATGAATAGCTATAACTCAATCTGTTTTTCAGATATTCAGATACGTAAAAGTTTGTGTGGTAGTAGTTGAGGCTGATCCTCAACTTATAATCTGAGCTCTTGCTGACTGTGTAATATCTGTGTTTAAACCACCTTTAGTTATTGTATTCAACTCGGCTTGTAAACATAATGCCCCACTGATTACCTTTTAATAAACCCTCCAGAAAGTAATCATTGGATGTTTCATGCTTGGTGGAAGAGTTGGAATCCAAATGCAGGCAGGACTCAAAGATACACAACTCAGAGGATAACATCTGGACAAACATGTTCTTGGGAAACGCACAGACCAGGAACCAACAACAGGACAGAATCTAAAGCACTTGACAAACTCAAGGCCCCACTGGCCAAATGTGGCCCAGAACTGCATTTTATTTTTATAGCTTCAAAGATAAACTTACGTCTTAAAATAAACTGCTTTAAAGCCAGAATGGACTGAAAACTACATCTCTCATAATGCATGTTTATTTTTTATCAGTGAAATCACCACATCCCATCACTGGTTAAAGGAGCAAAGGGTTCAATAGTAGACAGTCGCAGGCAGCCGGGGAAAGTTGCCATGTTAATTCTCCCTTCCATTGCATTTCCACTGGCTACATTTGCAGTTGTATTAGTTGAAACTGGAACGTCTTTTTAGCTGGAATTTCCTGACAGAAAGTGAGTTCAGAATTCAACATGGCAGCTATTCACCACAACACAGTGAGTAAAACTATCTTCAGTTAAATAGTATTTCTGTATTATTTATTCACATTTAGTCAGTTGTACATGTAATATTGTGCTGTATTAACCTCATAATAAGCCACTTTAAAGCCAGCATTGATCATGAACTACATCTCCCATAATGCATGTTGATTATATATGGGAATTCCCTGTCGGAAAGTGGGAGAGTTCTGAATTTTCCACAACTCAACGGTGAGTAAAACTCTATTTGTTTCATATTTAATCAGTCATACATGTAGTACATTTCAGTGATTATAAGAGGACGTGTTGAAACGTTTCTATGCAGGAAATACCACGTAGAGCTCAGTAGTGGTGCTCAGATGTAGCAATGAGACGAGGAATGTGACGTTTCCTGTTTAATAAAAGTTAAACACAAAACAAAGATTATTACAACTGGCTCTTTAAGGGACACCATAGTGACCATAATGGCCCACTATGAAAATAAGTTTGACGCCCCTGAGATAAAGGAATACTAAGGAGGTAGAAACAACAAACACCTGGGGAAACACATTGAGGATCAGGTGAGAGTGGGCAAGTTGGAACTGAAAGAGGAGAAACATGAATTGAAGAAACATAGAGGGACAAACAAAAGACTGATCAAATTAATATCACAGAGATAAAACTGATAACACAAGTATGAAAGTCAAAAGACAAGAACCCGGAACATAAACCACGATAGAAATCAATCTAAACCAGGGGTGCCCAAACATTTTCCCTGAGAGGGCCAAAATTAAAATCAATCTGAGTGCCCCGGGACAAATGCAATAATGTAATACATGAATGCAAATACTTCTTAAATAAAGTTGTTTTATTTTTTTATGAATAAGCTAACAACCAGTGCAGTTGCCCACATTCTTTTTTTTTTTCAGCCTACGGACTTGGAGAAAATTCAAAATATGTTCAGGCTGCAAAGGCTCATGAGACTTTTCAAAAATTACAATTTGAGTATATGGGTTATAAGTGTGTATGAGTATAAGGTGTGCAAATCTAGATGTGTGCTAAATCTAATCTAAATGTCACTGTAGTTACTTGTATTTTATGTTTAATCTTAACATAATTCAAAGRTAAAGTGAGTACCATGWGATAAGACTATCTGACTACAGCTCCTTAGTTGGACCAATGGTTGAAAAGTGGTTTTTCTACAAAGGACAGTAAATTACAATCTAATAACCAGGAAAACTGCTGGTGGGCCAAATAAAATGGCTTGGTGGGCCAATTTTGGCCCGTGGGCCTCACTTTGGGCACCTCTGATCTAAACGATAAACTCAAGGAAACAAACAAATAGCTGAAAAACACAGATCATGAGAGACTGTGACATCTACAAGTGGTTAACAGTTTGCAGTGAACCCATTTCAAGATGGCCGCCACAGCCAGCTAACTTGAGAAAACACAAAAATGGCCTTTACATTGTCAATAATACAGTATTTATACTGGGCTGTCGTAGAAACAGTCATACACAATCACAACAAATAATCCAAGCACTAACAGACCATGCAAGATCCCATGAGATAAATGTTAGATAGCACATAATGCTTTGAGATTTGGCCAAGATGGCTACAACTCAACTCTTCAGCATAAGATGATTTTATTCTAAAACAGTGACATGAAAGGTAGAGGGTGATATGCATTCCTTCATGGAATTCGAGGTCTTTTATACATCATTTATGACGTTTAAGACATGGCTACGCCCATACATCTAAAGCCTTTGCCCCATAATGCTGCAGGTGTCAGGAAACAATTTTGTACAGTGTAAATTAGTGTATTTTTGTGTTGCTGTGTGCTGAATATAGCTGCAGTATTGTTCAAGCTTGAAAAGTTTGCATGAGAAAAGTTGTGCTGCGACAGAGAACAAGGATAAAAAATTAAGTTCTGATTACAATTATGGGACGTGACACTTAGCTGATTTCAAATCAGCGAGGCCAAATTTCACAAAGCCTGTCAATGGTGGCAGCAAGCTCACCAGATCCCTCCCCAATCAAAAGTTTGCTCTATATAATTTTACGCAATCAGATTTCTCCACAGTCATCCAGTGCAATCAGGTAATCAGAGGGGAGCATTAACAAGACAAATGGGGTTTAAAAAGTGGGTGCACTCTGTTTGCAGGAACTTCCTATGGAGAAGCCCCCTCCTCTCCTTGATTACTCCTATCACCCTCATACGGCGCAACATCCCCGCTAAATAGCTTTCTACTACAGTACAGGCAATATGTGCTGTGGGAACAAGTGTGACTGACTTTTACATGAAAAAATAGACACAATTGTTACTCTTAAGGCTATTTATGTCAAGTGACTAAATGCTCGAACTAACAATTTCATCAAATTCTTCATATTGTGTGCGGAAATGGTGCTGTTGCCACTTTCACGCCTTTTATTTTATGTGACATTTTGTTACCCAGATTACACAGTCAGGGGCTATTTTTCAGCACACGCACTCCATTCGCATGTATACCGTTCATTGAACATGTGACTTCTGTCACTGGTAGCTTTTGTGCAGTTTCAACTTAACATGGACACTGTTTTAGCAGGTAACTAGAAAACTGTAAGGTTTTGTTTTACATCCTGAATTAACTGGTTTAAAATTAGCATAAAGCATTAGCATGTCATTCCAAGCATTTCTAGAAGGATTTCATATAAAAGCTGCCTTTCCACGGTTTTAAACTGAACTCATTTATGTTAAGAAATAAATATAGGTGTTGTGGCATTTTTGGTCAAATTTTGCAAATAACATTATTCACAATCAAATTGGATATGGCTAAACCTCGACTATTTAGCATTGTTCTCAATGAATGTTTTCTGTATGACTCAGCTTATGGCTTCATGTCTGTAAAATTGATTGAGTAGCTGCCAGTTTTATGTTGTCTGAGGTTAGGTTAGCAGTAGCTGCCATGTTGAATTGGATTGACTTGAATCAGTTGTATATAAACATCCAATAGTTACAATAAAATTGTTTACACATATTTAAAGCCACCAGGCTGCCCAAATCTGAAAGTGTAATTAAAATCATTTTACTGGTTCATGGTATTTGCTAACTGACATAGAGCTGAATTTTTTATTTGATGACAAAATTTTAAACAAAGATTTGATGCATTGTGTAGAGCTTGGAGTATGTGTTAAAAATGATTGTCAGCTACTACCATGCCCAATTTCAGCTCAATTTCTGTAAAACTGACTGAATTACAAGACTTTTTGTGTTGGCTAAGACTGATTAGTCGTGTTGGCCGTCTTGAATGGGATTGACACCAAACTGTAGTCAGTTTCCCCTCCCCCC
>NW_013955020.1:0-517 GCF_001266775.1 Austrofundulus limnaeus
ACAAACAAACAAACAAACAAACAAACAAACAAAAAACTGTTTTCCTAAACATGTCCGTCCTTCCAGCAGGAAACCAAACTTTAACCCGACATGAGAGGCAGCGTTTCGGGTAAAGTTCCTCCCCTGTGTGAGGGGCGGAGCCTCACGTGCATTCAGTTCCATGTTTGTTGGATGTATGAAGGCAAAGAGTGCAGAAACACGAGTGTGCACATTTGAATAAATCTGAATGTTAATGTGGATTTGTTCTTGTTTAATTTTATCTGCGTGCGCTCTGGTGCCACAGCACACCTGGTTTCAGCTGCAGCAGCATAAAGTCATTTCAGCTGACTCTACCAACCATGCAGTGTTTCATTAAATGAACACGAGTATTTTCCAGTTCAGGAAAATATAAAAGAACTCAGCTCTAAAAATGATAAAAACTAAAAAGAATCAGAAATCTACACTGCAAAAACTGTCCACCTAACCAAGTTTTAAAACCTTATATCAGCCACAAAGTCTTTTTGTTCTTGTTTTGAGA
>NW_013955020.1:781-1674 GCF_001266775.1 Austrofundulus limnaeus
GAAAAAATAATTTAAAAATTGTAATAATTTCAACCAAACAAAATGCATGTCAGAAATCTTTGGCTGAATCTCAAACTTCTGGTTGATGCTAAGTTTTTGGTTGAACTCAAAAAGGTTTTGAACTCAGAACATGAACTCCAGGGCGGAGCCTAAGGAGGAACTATGTAAGACGTGTCCCTATTGGTTAGTGTGGACTGAAGTGATTTCCTGCTGGACCAGCTTCAAATTGAATCAAAACATAAATGGCTGTTTTTAGAGGTTCTCAGTCCCATCCATTGTGTACTGTCCCTCCTCTGCCTACAGGTATCATTTTTCAATCATTTTTACACCTGATAATATGCATTCGGGCTTAGTGGGTTTGGCTCCTCCCCTGGGAGGCGGAGCTCCAACGATCGCTGAGAGCTACAGTTGACAGAAATGTGAGCCAAATGGCAGTGTGTGCAACAGGTGTACACAGAATGTAAATAATAATATTGGTTTGGTGGCTCCACCTGTGCTGCTGTAGAAAGCCAGTCTGGAGGTTGTGTGAAACTTCTGAATGAGGAACTGAGACAGAGAGATCCTGTCGTCTGTGCTCAGAGACTCGTCACCACTTTTCCAGTACAGCATCAGGTCCTCATCTGTGTAAGCATCTGAAAGCAGGAAGAGCATGGACAGTTAGCATCTGTGGCTAAATCTGTGAACCAACCAACCAACCAACGAACCAATGAACCAACCAACCAACCAACCAACCAACCAATGAACAAACCAACGAACCAGCCAACGAACAAACCAACCAACCAACCAACCAACCAACCAACCAACCAACCAACCAAAAAACCAACAAACCAACGAACGAACAAACCAATGAACCAACCAACCAACCAACCAACCAACCAACCAACCAACCAACG
>NW_013955020.1:3586-4243 GCF_001266775.1 Austrofundulus limnaeus
GTCTCAAAACAAGATGAAAAAGACTTTTTGGCTGATATAAGGTTTTAAAACTTGGTTAGGTGGACAGTTTTTGCAGTGTAGGATGAACTTCAGAAGTAGAAGCTGAGACAAAAGCTCCCCCAAGGTGCTGAAAAGAAAGTTTGAGAACCAAACGATGAGCTGTGAGGCTCATTGAGAAAAATCATGGCCTGGTTTTGGGTGCATGGCTTGTAAAACCAGACCTGGACTACAGTTCAGAACCCTGCAGGGGGCCAGAATGCAGGTCTTGAGACAAGATGTAGATTTGAACGACACAACTCTGTCTGGTTTGACATGAGTCGGACATGATTGTGTTAATATTAAGTCAACCTGCTGCACAGATTCATTTCACCACATAAAAACTACAAGAACAAAACTGTGAACCTCTGGGACTCATGAGGGAAATCCTCAGTGAGAAATCCCCTCAAACAATCAGGTTTTACATCAGCCGAGGGCCACAGTGGTGCAGATTTGTTGGGTTGTCATGTATTTAAAGCTGTAATACTCGTTGATACCAGTAGGTGGCAGCAGAACACTGGAGCTGAGCTTTCCCCTCCTGAGCAAAGATGTGATCCATCAGGTCCACAGGACCACCCTCACTCATCACTACTGTTTCCACATGTCAACTTGTACAAATTG
>NW_013955020.1:4520-5902 GCF_001266775.1 Austrofundulus limnaeus
GTTCATTTTTTTATAAAAGGCTAAATAAAACAAAAATATTGGTGGTAATTTTTGACTGTGTAACTTTACAAACGGCAGCCCATAGATGGCAGCCATGTTGAATCAGGTCGACTCCCAGAGTTAATCATTTGCAGATGAACATTCTGACATCTTCAGATACTTTACTCAGACACACGTGGGCATTAGCAGTGTTTTCTAACCGAGTGGCACTCTGGCAGGGACGGCCCTGCGGTCGATCCAGAAGGACACCCAGGACAGCATGACCATCAGAGTCGCAGGGAAGTAGGTCTGCAGCAGGAAGAAGAAGATGTGGCGCCTCAGAGTGAAGTTGATGTACAAACGGTTGTACGAGCCTGGAGACGAGATGAGAGCAAAGCTGAAGCTTCAGAGACGGCAGACGTGAATGGACAGRTGTGCACTTCCTGTCAGTACCTGTGCTGCTGTAGAAGGCCAGCTTGGTGGTGGTGTGGAACTTTTGGATCAGGAACTGAGAGAGAGAAATCCTCTCATCWGTGTTTAATGAACTGTTCCCTTCTTTCCAGTACAGCATCAAGTCATCATCAGTGTATGCATCTGCAGACACAAGAAAGATCACATATATATGAAAATAAAAATAGAAAAAAAYGTCATGAAATTTTAAAAAATCGTAGTTTAGTAGTCTGGGAATACACCCTAAAGATCAACGGATAATCCTTAAAGAAAGTGGAAGAGAAAACACTAAACATTATTTTCTATTGTAGTGTCCTAAGAGTGGGGGTTTGTCTCAGGAATGCACACCTGTGGTCCATCAGCCATCCAGCTTCAGAGTTCCACACACATCACCATTTTAGGACACAAGAACGCTTGAGGTATACCGTGACAAGATTTATGTACATCTGTCGAGAATGTATAAAGAGCCCTGTACACCCCCGYTCTTGGCGTTCTTTCTCCATCTTTCTTACTTGGCGAAATCATTTGGTTGGAGGCCACAATTTGGTTTTAGGCTGTATTTCTTGAACTGCTAAAATAAAGGTGCTTGCTGTTCAAACCAGCCTGTTTCCAGAATCATCTTTATCCGGGCAATACCAGTTCCACTTCAACAAGAAGACGTGGTTTTTTTCTACACCTCACTATACTAAGATACAGAAAGTGACAAAAATTAAAACAAAGTTCTTGTAAAGTAAAAGCAGTGTTTAGAGGGTCTGGACAATGCAGTTTTGGAAAAATTGATATTGTCCCCCCAATAAACCATTTGAGGAAACTAAACTTTTAAGCACTATAAAATAAATAAAGCATATCCACTATTTATATGGACAAAAGAGCATTTATGAATCTCATAAATTAAATATTATTTATCCGTGTGTGTGTGTGTGTGTGTGTGTGTGTGTGTGTGTGTGTGTGTG
>NW_013955020.1:5979-7080 GCF_001266775.1 Austrofundulus limnaeus
ATTTTTTTCTTTTTGATTTTTTTACCTGGATTACTGAGATGCATCAGGACATTAATAAAAATAATAAATAAATACATTTGATCTACAACAGAATATCTTCTGAAGTCAACCCAATTCAAGATGGCCRCCTCAGACCCCACAAAACACAAAAATGGCCATAACTTAGTCAGTTTTACCAAACTGAAACTGATCACAGACGTGGTGCACTAACAGGCCGAGCAGCATTTTCTGAAATATGTTGTTTTTAACTATTAGAGTTCACACTGTCTGTTGATGAAATATCTCATGATTTCCTTCATGATTTGAATAACTGTCACCCATTCCAGAAGTCTCWAATAATCAGGATTTATACAGTAAGGTCTTAAACTTACAACTCTCCAGCTCCAGGGTACAGGTCTGTGAGTCCAGAGGGAAACGACTGAAATCCATGTTGCAGGCAGCAGTAACAGTTACTCTGTGGGGAAGAAAAGAAGTGTGAAAACCGTACCAGCCCCACACCGGGAGCATTAAAACCATTGATATATATTACTGGATTGGGCGTGGTTAGCATGTTGCTAGCTACATTGACGTACCCACACTGGAGCTCTGTTCTGCACTGAGGAGCCTCAACAAAATGAATGGAGGTCAATGGACTGTGAGGCGTCTTACTGATGAAAAACTCTTATAACTTCATTATTTCTTGCTCGATTTTTACAAACTAAGGTTCAAAATAAAGCTGAGGAAATTGTGAATTTTATAGTTATGGAAATTTAAAATAGATAACTCATTTAAAGGACTAAAACAGTGCCTTCAACTAAGTATTTTGCATTTCACAGGTGTTTTTTCATACAAATCAATGAGTTCCTCCTTTTTCTCAGGAAATGTTGAAAATCACAAATACTGGATGTAGAAAATATCTGAATAAACTGTCCTGTCTGACAATGTGACTATTTTGTTTATGATGCTCAACCATTACATTAGTGTCTGTCATTAGTGAGTCTACATCATAATTTATGAATTTGTATTTGATTTGATTTAATTTATTTATTTAACAGGAAAAGATTACTAAAAATCAAGCCTGACTCAGCATAATTGCTGTTTTACAGCAGGTTCCTGTTCTGC
>NW_013955020.1:7180-8663 GCF_001266775.1 Austrofundulus limnaeus
AACCCTTTTAGCTCTTGTAAACATGTTGTAACAATTTCTGCAGTTTATAGCAAAGTATTTGAACCATTTGTACATTTATAAAGTGTTAGTTTGCACCGTGCTACGTTCTGCTCATTGATGTCAATGGTTAGCRTTAGCATTAGCTCAATGCATAAAAATCCCCCTTGTGAAGCCACGCACAGGTCACGTGATGCCCAATTCCGTAATATATATCAATGATTAAAACCACCTAAATCTCATTCTAATCCTCTGGTCCGTACCTCAGGCTGTACAGAACATGACCATCTGGAAAGACCCTCAGCATGATGTTGTCAGTGGTGGTGTCGTGGATGAAGGACCTCTTGGAATGGACGAAGAACACATCAGGCACCCAGATTTTTTTCACAAGGCGTCCATCAAATGTCATGCTCTTGTTGGTGGCACTCGGGAAGGCTAATCTCTCGTCCTTCCAGTAGTGTCGTAGATACAAAGTCATGGTGAAGTCCTACAGGAGCAGAAACAGTTTGAACATGGAGGCTGTGTCTCTGTTAGGGCCTGCAGCCCACCTAGGCCACAGCCCATGTAGGCCACGGCCGCCCATGTAGGCCACAGCCCATGTAGGCCACGGCCCATGTAGGCCACAGCCCATGCAGTCTAGTAGTCTGCATGAAACTGCTGTGAAATGAGACGGTCTAACCTTCAGAGTTAAAAAGCTTTGGGACATGTATTCATTCGTCTTTCCTGCAGAAATAACTTCACCATTAAAATATTTACAAGTAAATAACATAAAAACATTAATAATTTGGGTTTAGCTCCAGTATCAATAATTGTAGTAACATTATATCTAACATTATTGCAGCATAAATTTCATTACTAAAATGCTAAACTTACATTTAAAAACCAATTCTTCAGTCCRTGATGAATTTCCAAACTAAGCTGACATGATAAAACAATGTCAACAACAAAAAACACCCTGTCAGCTTTATTTTTCTGTTTAGTTTGCTGACAGTGCAATAAATCCTGCGGTATCTTCGACCAGGAAGGAGACTCAGATTCAGCCTTCATTTTTGGGGTTTGTGGGCTGCATTCATCGGCCACATGAGAAGGAGCAAACTGGGACAATCTGTGATATAAAATGGCAGACAAACACGCCCTCAGGAGGACGCAGCCCTGATTTGAGAAAAAAGTCCATATTTACATGTTTAATATCAGTAAATAATATATTTGACAACAGATAAAATCGATTTAAATCAGGTTAAACATGAACATTGAAGCTGTTTAATGTTAGCATACAGGTTTTACAATTAAAATAATTAATTTTGGTTAAATATGCGTAATATTTACTTGTGAAACATAACCTTTTTAGCTCTTGTAAACATGTTGTAACAATTTCTGCAGTTTATAGCAAAGTATTTGAACCATTTGTACATTTATAAAGAGTTTGTTTGCACCGTGCTACATCCCCCTTGTGAAGCCACGCCCAGGTCACGTGATGCCCAAATCC
>NW_013955020.1:8673-10098 GCF_001266775.1 Austrofundulus limnaeus
GCAGTTTACTTGGCATCTGAATATACACTGCTCAAAAAAATAAAGGGAACACTTAAACAACGCATGCTAAGTCCAAGTAAATCAAACTTTTGTGTACAGAACAAAGTACTCAATGCGAATATTTCATTGATTAAGATCGGGAGTTAGCGTGCGTTGTTTAAGTGTTCCCTTTATTTTTTTGAGCAGTGTATATTAATGGTCGTGACAGAAAGATAAGGGCGACAGGAAAACATGGCTTTTTAATTTTTAACAAAATTGCTAAAGTAATGTTAAGCACAACTCAGGGTCAAATAGCACAAAAATATGACCTTAGATCATCAGAGAGTGATTATTTGAACAAAGCTCAAAAATAACCACCAGACAAGTCAAGTCAGTCTCTCATACCTGTCCCAACCCCTTAGATGTGTCCAGAGGAGGAACAGTGGTCCCTCCCTATTGGGAGGATATTAGAGATGTTAGAGAAGCAGCTTTAGCACTGCTTTAGTTCCAGTCCCTGGATTCAACACTAAACTCCACTTGTTCTTAATTTGCTGATTGGTGTGTGAATGGACTTGTTGTTAACATGTTTAGATAAACAAATGAGAAGTACTCGAAGACAATTTTTTTTAGTTTTTTCATTAGTTCATTGTTTTCAGTTATCTTTGGTTAAACTGGTTGACCATATTCACTGTTTTTGTTGTGTTGTTGTTTATATTCACTTGTAGTGCAAACATCAACAACTTACCATATCTACCTCAGATATACTGTCCAAGCTCTCCACTTGAACATCTACTCCTACAGGAACTGCAGGACCTGCAGAGAAACATACATTCATAGATCACAGTTTGGTATAATTTAACATGACTCATGGTGGTCTTTGGGGCTGTACTGCCTGGACATCAGCCCCTGGTAAAGTCTCCATGTCAGGGGACAGAAGAAGAACATATTTGAAAATTTCAGTGRAACAACTTCATAATGAACAGTCCTGATGCGTCTCAGGCCCTGGAGTATTGTGGTTATCCTAACTGGAATTTCCTGAAAGGAGACAAGAAACAAGAAACCCAAACAGGACTCTAGCCAACTACTGGGTGAAAAGGAAGACCMCCAAACCAGTGGTCATTCCATATGTTGCTGGAATTTCAGAGAAAATGAGATGTTTATTCTCTAAACATGACGTCCCAGTGGCTTTCAAACTAAAAAAAAATTATGGCAAAGGCTGGTTCACCCCAAAGATCCAGTTCCCCGGCACAAACAGAGTAATATTGTGTAGGCTGTTAAGTGTCATGAGGATTGTGACCAGTTATACATCGGGGAAACAAAGCAGTCACTGCTCAAAAGAATGAGCCAGCACAGAAGAAAAACATCATCATGTCAAGATTCTACAGTTTACACTCATCTACAGGCCAGGACTCTACAGTTTACACTCATCTACAGGCCAGGACTCTA
>NW_013955020.1:11098-15395 GCF_001266775.1 Austrofundulus limnaeus
AGCAGACACTGCGTAGAACATCGACGTCGTTCAAAACTCCTCCTTCTGTTCTCTGATTGGTTCGGCTAAAAATCTGCCAGCGAAATCCTCGTCTATGGGAGAAATCCCAGACGGAGCAGAGAAGGAAACTAGAATTGAGCAGAACTGTGTAGGAAGGCAAGGGCCAGGCTAGTCCTGATTGAGCTGACACTTCTGGTATTCATATTGTTGAAATAACTCAAAGTATGTGGAAGCAGACTGATTGCAAAAATCCATCCATCCATTTTCTATACMCGCTTAYTCCTCCAGGGTCACAGGTGCCCACGTCCAGCAGCCGCAGACCGAGGGGCGGGGTACACCCTGGACAGGTCGGAACAAACTCTAAACAGGAAAACACAGTGAGAATGCTGACTCAGCATTCCCACAGAGAAAAGACCTTCTCAGTATGKGCTGATCTGTGGAAGAAGAGTGTGAAATTCACAGCTGAACATCTCTTGAGTAAACAGAGAAGCAGACCTGTTAAAATCTCATTGAACTGAGACTGAACATCCAATAAGAACACACACTGGGTTTGAGCTTCCCGTTAAACCATGGCTGGTCAAAGAAAACACCCAGCAGCACAGAAAAACACTGTTCAACCAAGAATCTGAGGTGACAACATGGGATTTAGATGTAATAATTTAAAACAAAATCTGTTCTGTCTCACTGTCTACAATCGAATGCACCAAAAGCTAACAGGCTACGGTTATTTGTGAGAAATCACTCAGGTCCTAATTCACTTGACTTTTAGGTGCTTTTATTTTTCCATCAATGACGTGGGCGTGTACCTGTTGTTTTAACTACGTTGGATACAAGAATGCAGACAAGAGGAAATAAAAATCAAACCAAATTTAAAGTTTCTTAACAAAACAGAAGCCTGTTGTGGCAGAAAACACTTGAGGATCAAACACAATGAGACACCAGGGAACCAGGTGTGGTGTAACAGGTGAGCGAAGAGAAGATGAGGAACTAAAAGGACTGTGGCTGATGAGAGAAGTGGCTGCAGCTGTGATGGGTCAAACAAGCAGGTGGAAGAAGAGGCTGATGGACCAGAGACACACAGGAGAATCAAATCTGAACACAAAGAGACAAAACATGGAACCAAAGAAACAGAAAACAACTCAAAATAAAAAATTTAAAAAATCCTGGCTGAAATGCCAGAAGTTCTTTGGCTTTGTCTCAAAAACAACTGCTGAGCCTTTCTTTTCCAAACTGAGTCACTGGTGGAGTTTACCTGCAAACGCTGGCCTCATGGTGAAGTCATGCTCATCGATGCGCAGGAGGTGGCTGGTCTTTAGCTTTTGCGATTTGGTGCCATCCATAATCTTCTTGGACAGAAGCCTGACAAAGTGAAAAACAAGCAGAAATTGGCTAAAGAAGAGAAAAGAAATGCTCATCCTTCTCAGCTTTACTCGAGTCTTTTTGTAACAACTAGWTGTCCAAGTTAAAACATACCAATAAAACCAGCAGATTCTGATGTTATCAGTCCATTAAATGGACGTTATTAGGCATTATCAGTCCCATACAATGGCTTCAGAATGTCCCTACTGTGCCTGCTAGGCTTCAGAATGTCCCCACAGTGCCCTCTAGTGGGTTAATATATCAATGACATTGAATGTGTAAATAACGAAAACACATCTAAAGCATAAATAAAATAATCCACTGATTATAAATGGTAAATGATGCTGATCACAAAGTAGCACAAAGAGGGTCCAGGTCAGGATGCAGGGGGTTACCCGACACGTCAAAACCGGACGCAGAGGGAACCTGGATCAAGAGTCGATTTGTTCTGACTGAAGAATCAGAAGATGCTAACGGTTGCTGGTTTGACATGTTGGACTTCAGACMTGCAGTGACCTGAGTTCCACATTTTAACCCCTGACCGAAGTGTCTCCATCCAGTTTCCCTTCATCTGTTTCCTGCTGGTAGCTGCTGGTTGATGATGGGTTAATGTCAAGTGGTAAATGACACATTTTAGATCAGTTTGATGAGAGGTTCACAGGTTTTAGTGTGTTAATATGAAACAGGACATTGTTCTAAACTGAATGATTTGTTAATTAATTTGTCTTGAACTGTAGCCTCTAGTTCAGCTAACCAATTTAAATAGTTCATAATATAAAAAAGCCAAATTTTAAATTATGTTTATGTGACCTTCATAGCCAGTTAGGTACTGAAACATGACTTTCTAAGTACTTATCAAACAGTAACCCTCATTCTGAGGTACATATTGAACTTGTAAAGATTGTCCATAAATCACACAGATTTTCTACTGTATATGTTTCAGGAATACGGACTTTTAGAAATTTCAGATTTATTTAAAAAAATCAGCTTCAAATTTATTTAACATCTCAGAGCCTGTAAGACATAAAATAACCACTAAATCAAATTAAATAAGCACGTCCCAACCTGCTCTGCAACACCGCAAAAATGATGCTTTCCTGTCAGTTCACCTCCTCGGACTGTTCCTTGAGTAAATACTGAAAACATGTAAGTGGATATTGTTACATCTAGTGTGTCAAGAACTAAACAATGTAGTGTCCTTATTAGTACTATTGCACAGGTTTATCATTGAGCAGATGGATATGAAGGTATTTTCAGGGACTGAGTGAGATGCTGAGAGAGTCTGTGACTGAGTGCAGTGCAAAGTTGGTGTACAGAAAAATTTAGAAAAGTGTGTAGTAAGCACAAAAATACTCAGACTAAAATATAAAAATTAAAAAGTCAAACCATGCAAAGTTTTCTTTTTCACATCTGGCCCCTTTGTTGYGGCAGGGGCTCACTCTTGGTCCTTCCTTACGCTGTCGGCGGCTGGGTGTGCGCTCTCGGCTAGATCATTCTTGCTGGGGTTCGGTAGCTTCTTTGGGCTGCCGGTTGGCTGTGGGGCTGGGGGTCGGGTCTTGGGGGTCTGTGCGGCTCTGGGGCGGGGGGTCTGTTGGCCCTGGTTTCTGGCAGTCCTCCGGGCTCTGTCTGTCCGTGATCTGGCGTCTTCCGGGCCTGGCGGTCTGTCCGGAGGAGGAGGTCTTGGGGGCCTCAGTCCCTGGGTGGGTCTCGGGGAGCGGGGGAGCCTACTGGGGTCAGTGCCCACTCACATTGTTTGCTTTTAGACATTTAGAGTTAGGGTTAGAGTTGGGGTGGAGAGGAAACTGGCATAGTGCTGGCCTCTGCCCTGTCTTCTTCCCCATTTTAATTGCATTATAGAACATCACGCATCAACAGTACATCTGAGGGTGGGGGTGTGTGTGTCGGGGTCTTTTTCACTCACCCGTTCCCCGTTGGCCGTCTGGGGATGGGGGCCTGGGGGGCTGACCGTCTGGTGGGGCCTGGGCTGCGGGCGGACATGGGGCTTGGAGGGGCTACGGAGGCGGGGCTGGCGCTCCGGCTTCCCTGGGGCTGTTCGGGCTCCCTGAGTCTGGCTCCTGGTTGCTGTGGTTGGCCCGCTGGCTGGGGTGGCTGCCAGAGTCTGGGAGGTGGTCGGTTGGGGGTGGGCACCTGGCCGTTGGCAGGGTGTGGGGGTGGTCCGGGGCGTGGCTTTGCTGGGTCAGGGGGCTGGTCGGTCGGACAGGTGCGGCCCGGGCTGGGACTTGGCTGTATGCTCTTCTCCACCCCAGATTGAAGGGGTCTACCTCCGGGGTTCAGGTGTGAGCTGCCCTCTGCAGGGGGTAGGTGCATATCCTGGACCTGGGGGGTATAGAGTATGTATGGGGAGTGTGAGAGGATTGTGGCGTCCATATTGTGTGTCTTTGAATGAGTGGGTGAGAGTATGAGGGTGGGATTGTGTGAGTGTGTTTATGTATGCTTRTATTTTTGTCAGGTTGGGACTTGGGCGGCCCCTTCTTCGGGATCATTTGAGGGCCCATTATTCCCCTGCCGTGCTGTCCTCTGGTGGGTTGTGCCTTTGCCCGCCGGCGCACTGGTGGCTCTCGTTGTCCGGGGCTGGGTGCTTGGGCGTGTGCCGGCTTGGCCCGGTGACTGCCTGGTGGGGCTTGGGTCCCTCTGGCCCTGTCGGGCCTTGGCCTGGGGGGGAAGGGTGCGTCCTGGGGGCCCGGGCCTCTGTGTCCATGCCTGGATCCACTCTGGCGTGGTGGGTACCGGCGGGGCCTGTGAGTTCGTTGCTGCTGGCCCCAGGGGTTGCTGTGTGTGGTCGCTGGTGGGGCTCTTCCGGTTCTCTCCGGTGGTCCTCTTTGGGGGGTGGGTGGGCGGCCCTTCCGGCTTTGCGGGTCGGGTCTGTGGTCCCCCACAGTCACTTTGAAACATTCCATTGGAGAGATCTTGCATATAC
>NW_013955020.1:16395-17673 GCF_001266775.1 Austrofundulus limnaeus
GTTAGGTTGTTTGTTTGTTAGTTAGTTAGTTAGTTAGTTAGTTTGTTTGTTTGTTTGTTTGTTTGTTTGTTTGTTTGTTTGTTTGTTTGTTTGTTAGTTAGTTAGTTAGTTAGTTAGTTAGTTAGTGTTCTTTTTTTGTCAGCTGCAGTGATAATGTTTTTTCCTGCATGTTTTTGAGCCAAATATTTGACCAACCCTCAGCTGGACAAATGTTAACAAGACTCCAGGATGAATTAATTATTAAATGAAGTTGTGTATTTTACAGTCAGCCTGACTGATGCCTGCCACAGCTGAATTTACAAACAACAGTGTTACAGTGTTGTGTGGTAGTAGCTGAGACTGAGCTCCAACACAAACTCTGAGCTCCAACAGACTGAAGGAAACTTCTGGAGAAAATGTTGACAAAAACTATATAAAGTAAAATCCAGAGGTGTAACAAAGTTGGTTTACATTTAATTTGACCAAGTAGACTAAATTTAACTTTTATTTTGTTACATAAAAATATAACTTTTTTACTTTAAATTTATCACCTTAGGCTACAAATTTAAATAAGACCAAAACTCATCATGAATATGAAGAGTTTCCAGTTGTTCCACTAAACTAAGCTGAGTAAAAGTAAAGCTGGTAGTAACTGAGAGTTATGACTCATCACCTCTGAACAGGAGATAATCTGTGTGAAACTAAAATAAAAGGAGATATTCATTATTCTAAACCTTTAATTTAATAACCTGAATTTAAACGCGTTGTTTGTATTTTATTGTGAAAACCCAGATATTTATATTTGTGAAGGTGTTTTAAATTAACTTCACTGACTCACTCAGCCCTGCWGSTGAAGAAGAAGAAAAACACTCACATTCCTGCAGACCAGCGCTTTGTCCTGCTCCGGGTCCTCCGGGAGTCCACGGTCAGGATCAGGGTCAGCCACAGGACCAGGACCTGCAGGGACCTGCCAGAGCACAGCATGATGTTCAGTGGGAGGCTGGCGTCCTGAGGGGGGCTCTGAGACCACTACATCCCCTCCTCAGAGCTCCGAGTCTGGGCTGAACCAGTGCAGCGCCCACCGGCAACCTTCCAAAGACGGAGTGATGGAGCCGGAGGAGCGCTCTGATTGGTCCTTATACTGAGGAGAGGCGGGCTCTGATAGGTCCTTACACTGAGGAGAGGCGGGCTCTGATTGGTCCTTACATTAAGGAGGGGCGGGCTCTGATTGGTCCTTACATTGAGGAGGGGCGGGCTCTGATTGGTCCTTACATTGAGGAGGGGCGGGCTCTGATTGGT
>NW_013955021.1:0-4448 GCF_001266775.1 Austrofundulus limnaeus
CCACGCAATACTTTAGCGTTCCCACGCAATTCTTTAGCGTTCCCTCGCAATTCTTTAGCGTTCCCTCGCAATTCTTTAGCGTTCCCTCGCAATCCTTTTGCGTTCCCTCGCAATACTTTTGCGTTACCTCGCAATACTTTTGCGTTACCTCGCAATACTTTTGCGTTCCCTCGCAATACTTTTGCGTTACCTTGCAATATTGTTTTGCGTTCCCATGCAAAAGATTTTGTATATGAGCTGAATTAAATTAGACTTATTTTGAAATATCCGGTTACCAAAACAGGATGTGTCGCCACAAGTTTGTGATATTGACATTGATGTTGTGTGGCTGCACTGTGTTAAAAATATCGGCATATGACATACTTCCATGCGTGGCTGTGTGATATTTTCATTCTGAAGCTGAATTAAAGCAGTAGGCTAACTCGCTAATGGTGAACATGTGAGTTTCTTAATAAACCCGCAGGCATAACCGTGAAACTACTTTTGCAAGGGAACGCAATATTGTTCCGTGGGAACACAAAAGAAAAAAAATCTCCCATGTCCCCTCGTGGGCTCCGTAAGTTTCACAGGATGACCCTGGTGTAGAAAAACAAAGTGAAACGGTTCTGATTCAGGCCACTAAAGGCAGCAGATGAGGACTGTAAAACCTGACGGTGTAGGAACCCAGAGTTCTGTTCAGAACCAGCTGCCTGCTGTTTAAAAGCATGAGGCCGTTCATGGGCATGCACGTACGTGCTTGTTGTCCCTGTGCTCCTCTGCAGTGTGTATCTGTGACCCGTTTCTGTTTCCTGCTCTCTAACAGACTCCTTTTGTTACCGACTAGCAGGAGACAGGCGACGAGGCCGGTCCTGATCTTGATGAGCGCTTCTGAAGACGGACCCAGACCCCGAGCCGACCCCAGCGCTGATGGCCGCCCCGTGGAGGGAAGGGTAAGGTCAGCTGACTCCACGCTGCTACAGTTGAGGAGAATCAGAGCTTCAAGCCCCGCCCCTTCACTCAGATGATGGGAGGAGCTTAAGACGGACATCCTGGATGAAGGGGTTCTGTAGGACTTTGATGATCTGGACTTGATGTTTCGCCCTTCCAGCAGTTTGGTCCTGAAACCGGGGCGGGTTTGAATAGGACCGCTGACCACGTGGGCCGCTGCTGCTCCTAAATCTGAGCGGACAGATTTTTTCAGACGGTTGAAGACGATCTGAGACGCTCTTCAGAGGAACGTCCAGATTAACTGTTTAACCTACAAATGCTCAGATACAAACGGAAACTCTGCTAAAAGAGTCACTTCAGGCAGTTTAAAGTGACATTCTGTGGAGACATTGTAAACAGTAAATATCTCACCTGTTGTAGATAACGTTTTGAACAAGCTCAGAGTTTAAATCTGATTGAGAAGGTTTTTAAAAATGTTAAACTATCAGATCTGTTCAGACAAATCTTTACATCACCGTCGTTTTATTCCTTGGTACTTTAGATTTTTGTTTTTCTTTCTGAGAGCTGTAGCCCTTCCTACAACGCCAAGCTGATGAAGACGTAAATGTTTATGAAACTGGTTACCGTGAACAATTTGATCATTTTTAAGACAAAAAGGTCCACTTTAGTCTTGTTTTGACACGACCAGCCATTAGCTCATCCACATTGAGTTTGTTCACAGAGCCGTCTACAACAGATAACATATTTATTACAACTTTTTCTCAGAACCTCACTTCAAAGCTCCTCCTGTGGGCTGTGTCTCCAAGCTGAGCTTCCTCATCACACACACACACACACACACACACACACACANCACACACACACACACACACACACACACACTTAAAGAGACAGAGGCCAATTTCAAGGAGTTTAGAAACAGATATGATGAGAAGTCAAGTTTATTTTCTATTTAAACATACAAACAACACTTTAATAACAACTAAAGGTGACATGGTTACTTTATTATGGTATAGAATTTAAATACCATTTTTTTAAAGAAACAAAACAAATTCTGCAAAAATATTCTTTTTTTTCTTTTTGTACTGTCCACTTCCTGCCATGACAACCTACATTTGCCACTTGTGTACCTAATAAAGGATTATTTTATCTTTGAAGTATTTATTTTACATACACAGACTGAAGATCCTTCAACACATTATTTCCATTAAACTGGGATTAATTTATGATGCGTTTTTCAGTAAATAAACTAAAGTGAAAACCCTAAATTAAAAGAGGAAGTCTTTAAAGTCTTGTTTGATTGGTTCATGATCAGATTCTGAAGAATGTTTTTAGTTCATTTTTCAAATTAAGTTTTCTCCTACATTTCCCACAATGCATCGCTGAACTCAACCCTCTCAGAAAATTAGATCCATCTTTAATTAAAAGTAAAAATTAAACCTGTTTGTCTCTTTAAACGTCTCGTCACAGATTCAAACTATCAGAAATTAAACCTAGATTTTAGGAACTAAAATTATTTAATTTAAAATTTAGAGTTTAACCTGTTGGTTCAGAGAGGTGAAAGGCTTTGTGGGAGTTGTAAGAAAAGGTTATTTCTTAAAGATTTATTCTGTTTTTAAATGTCATTAATCTGATTTTCTGTCTTTTTGTGCCTGTTGTCTGAAGTTTTACTAAAATTTTGTTGTATTTCTGAAATAAAGAGCAGTTTTTCTTTTTTTAAACAGCTTTTATTTTGTTGTTGAGTTCAAATGTTTTTGTAAAACAAATGTTTTATACTGTACAGCAACATGAATTTAACTTATTTTTCTAATAAAGTTAATGACTTAAAACATAAACTGCTTCTTATTTTATACTATTTACCCCAATGGAAATGTTATTTTTGTTTCAAATTAAAAACTATTTTCAGTCAAATCTGGAGATTAACTTTTAATTCATATCTTTAAAGTAAATAAAGTTGTTTAGCTTATTTTAAAGCTATTATTTATTTTTAATAAATGATTTAAATTTTAGCTGATTTGACGTAAACACGTGATTACCTGACCGGAAGTGCTGGTGTTTAAATTCTGGGTTGCCAGGTCGGAACAAAAAGCCGCCTGGTTCTTTACAGAGCAGATCGGTTTTTGTGATCAAAACATATATTTTTCACTAATAATTTATTTTTTGTAGCTGGTGATAAGTCTGACTGTTGTAAAGTGAAAAATAAAACGAGTTTGATTTAATTATCTAGAGGAAAAAGAAGAAACTGGTTCCTGACTTGAAGTTTTCACAGCTCAGTTTTTGGTCAGTTTCTGTCCAACTGTTTCATTAAAGAGTACTGGTTACCCTGCTGAGCCTGGTGGTCCGGTGGTCTCGGTTCTGTCAACACAGTTTCCAGCAGTTTTTTTGGGTCGGGTCGTTTCGTGGAGGCGGACCTCGGTTCTGTCGGATCTGGCAACCCGGCGGCTCGGATTAGAACCAGTCAGGAAGTCGATCCGGACTTTTTTTTTTTTATGAAACTGTGGAAAATGAGGAAGAAACTATATAAACTTAGGTCCGCCTCGTGAGTTTGGACCTGGACCGATTCAGAACCGAGTCTGGTTCAGTTTTTCAGACATGAAGCGGGATTTTACCGGGTTTTGCTGAAACTTGTTCGGTGTCAGTCGAGCCGCTGACGGCTTCTGGGCCGGAAAGACCCATTTACCTGCCCGTCAGAACCGCGTCCTCAGGTGTTCCGAACCTCAGCCGACAGGTATGGAGGCGGTTCTCACCTGTGTGGAGGGCCTGAGGCGCCGGATGAAGATGGAGCTCCTGCGGGAAACCGGCCGACAGTACCCGGTGTTCAGCTGCCTCCTGCTGGGCCTGATGACGCTGACCCTGCTGCTCAACAGGTGAGTGATGAAGAGGATGAGGGGGTCTGATGATGAAGAGTAGACACCTGAGGGTTTGAGGTTTTAGCATCACCTCGATCCACCTGTTTAAAGTTCTACACCTGTTCAGTGATGCTCACCTGTCTCACCTGTGTGCAGCTACATCCACATCCTGATGATGTTCTGGTCTCTCCTGGCCGGTGTCGTCACGTTCTACTGCTCCCTGAGACCTGACTCTCTGCTGCCCAACGTCTTCTTCACCGTGAAGCCGAGAAACAAGGTAAGATCAGTGCTGGGATCCAGTCCAGTACAGACCAGGTCCGGTTAGGTTCCACCTGAAGGATCAGCTGATGGTTGTTTTTATGTCCAACAGCGGAAAGAACCCGAGCTGTTTCCTCTGGGCCACAGCTGCGCCGTCTGTGGGAAGGTCAGGTGTAAACGCCACAGGTGTGTTCACCAGGTTTACCTCAAGTCCAACAGCAGATTTAGACAGAAAACACTGACTGATGCGGTGATGACGAATTATAAAATACTTCTTGTAGCCGTGCATAATAACAGCGGGTAAAATAAGTATTCAATACGTCACCATTTTTCTCAGTAAATATATTACTAGAGGTGCTAATGACATGAAATTTTCACCAGATGTTGGTAACAACCCAAGTGATCCATACATAC
>NW_013955021.1:5448-14030 GCF_001266775.1 Austrofundulus limnaeus
CAGCCTCTTTAGCGATGACCTTTTGTGTCTTGCCCTCCTTGTGCAAGTTGTCGATGGTCGTCTTTTGGACAACTGTCAAGTCAGCAGTCTTCCCCATGATTGYGTAGCCTATAGAACTAGACTGAAAGACCATTTAAAGGCCTTTCAGGAGATGAGTTCTCTGACTTTATGATTTTTGTAAGTTTTGTCTTTCAAAATATTCAACATTATTTACAAACAATTTCCCAGAGTACACAAACACTGATCTCTCTTCAATTCCTTCAAAACGTTGTTGTTTTTAAAATCTGCTGTGCAATATTTTTGGTGCTTGTTTAAGATTTTAGCTAATTTTCAAGACATTTAGCTTTTGGAACCCTTCTGCTACTTTCAGCTTTTTGCTATCATTTTGCTATTTTTACAGTTTATCTAGCTTCCTCTTTTATCTACTAATCTGCTCATTTTAGATTTTAGCTATACTGCTTTAGTTTATCTTTTTGCTACTTTCAGCTTATTTGTTTTTCTTCAGCTTTCAGACACTGTTTGGCTAGTTTAAGCTTTTATCTTTTAGCCAGAATTTTGATACTTTTTAAATATATTTTAGCTTACTTTTGGATTTAATTGGCATTTAGCTAGCATTTTGAAAGTTTTGCTACTGTTTTGTTACGTTTAGCTTTTCTGCTACATTCAGCTTCAAGCGATATCCATCCATTATCTATTCCCGCTTCTTCCTTTCAGGGGGTCTCTTGTGCCCATGGCAGTCACGGGGTGTACACAGATCACAAGTCCATCACAGGGTCACAGAGACAAACGAGACAGACTCTCTCACACCTGGGACAAATTTAGAGTCAGCAGTTAGCTAACAGTCATGTTTTTGGTCTGTGGGAGGAAGCCGAAGTTCCTGGAGAAAACCATGCATGGAGAGAACATGCAAATAGGTCCCAGGGCTTGGATTTGGTCTGCCAACCTTCTTGCTGAAAGGCAACAGCTTCACCAACAGAGCCACCATGCAGCCCTTTAAGCTATATTTTGGGCCAATAAACATTTGTAGATAATTCCTTTAGTTCCTTAATGCATTTTTCTATAAATACCTACTGTATGTTTTTTTTTTCTAATTAGTTTACATGTGGTTGTAACTGTATGTCCCAGGCTACAGCACATGGATTGGGATGATCTTTGCTGACCATTACCACAACAACCCTGTCATGGTGTGTTTCTGCCAGCTGCTGGTGTCCAATGTGCTGGAGAGGCGAAACACAACCACATACGCCTCATTTGACAATGCTCTGTCAGGTTAGAGCCACGTGTTTACTCCACAAATGGTCATTTACAAGTTTTCAGCTGTTGTGTATGTAAACTTTCTTCTTCTTCACCTTTAATTTTCCAGCATCCACTCTGAATAACCGAGCCAGGAGGCGCTGGGTGTTGAGTTACACATTAATGAAGAACCCTTCACTGATCCTGCTCAGAAAACACAACCTGAAACAATCGTCTACTCAGACCGAGACAACGGTCCGGGCTTGGGTCATGGCGTCACAAACACAGAGCCACCAGGCCACACCAGAAATCATCATCACAGAGTAGAGCCGCTGCTCCTCCACACATGAGCCAATCGAGGTGATTTGGACGCTACCTGGAGGCCAAGGTGTTCCATGTCCAAGTGGGAGGAGACCCCAGGGAAGACACAGGACACGCTGCTGAAACTATCAGCTTGGAGTCCTTCCAGAAGAGCTGGAAAAGATGGTTGTGGAAAGAGATATTTGGACCTCCCTGCTCAAGCTGCTGCTCCTGCGACTTGACTTCAGAACAAGCGCAAGATAATGGATATGGGCTCTCTCACTCACACTTTTGGACAATGTTTACATGCAATAAAATTAATTAACGAGTCTTAAAATCAATGACAAAGTGGTCAACTTACACAGCTAACCTTGTTTTTAATTATTACAATTTCTGGGTCAAATAAGGTCAGTGTATGTTTTGGTCATTGGATTTTCATTTTGGAAACGGGTATTAAAAAACAAGAAATGAGTGTTTATTTGATTTTTGGTTTAAACTATGGAAATTAAAAATTAAAATACAAAGTGTTTCTCATTCTTTGTGTCAAAAAGTGATGAACAAATTATTTTAAATGACTTCAGTTTCATGTTGTATGGAAGCCCATTTCCGCCACCCTGAAAAAATAAATAAAACTTGTATCTCATAATTATGACTTAGCTATCTCATAATTATGACTTAGCAACTCATAATTATGACTTACTATCTCATAATTATGACTTAGCTATCTCATAATTATGACTTACTATCTCATAATTATGAGATAGCTAAGTCATAATTATGTGATATATTCAGTCTGAAGCCGAGTTAAAGCAGTAGGCAAGTAAGCAGTAGGCTAACATGCTCTACCCAAATGAGCAGCAAAAACACGTTTTTAGACCAAATRTTACAGATTTGAACAAATACACACAAAAACATCAAAATTAGCACAGAAACAGTACTATATAACATTTTAGACACATTCTAGACAGTTTATCAGCTAAAAAAAGTTAGTTTTGGGGTAAGTTACTCATTAAAGCATGTTGACAAGAATAAGCGTGGACATGAGACAAATACCACTTTGTCACAATATGGTAATGTGTGGTCACACTAAATTTTTTATTAATTCAGCATGATGAGATCCGTATTTATTAATCCAACATGATAAAAATTAAAAAAGCAACAGATCTGAACAAACTTTAATTTGTGTAATCATTGACAGAACTGAATTAAAACTGAACTTGTTTAAGGAACTAAATCATTTTCAGTATTAAACACTGAGCCTGTTGTTGAACTCGGTTCTGATGGTTCTGATCTGGTCCACAAGCCCACATTGCTCCTGGAGAACTACCAGCCCTGGTTGGACCTGAAGGTTTTCTCCAAGGTGGATGGTAAATGGTAAATGGACTGCACTTATATAGCGCCTTTCTATCCATCAGGGACACTCAAAGTGATTTACACTGCAGACATTCACCCATGCACACACACATTCACACACTGATGATGGCAAACTACAATTGTAGCCACAGGGCCCTGGGGCGCACTGACAGAGGCGAGGCTGCCATACACAGGCGCCACCAGACCCTCTGACCACCAGAGGTAGGCAAGGCGGGTAAGGTGTCTTGCCCAAGGACACAACGACTGAGTCGACTGGACGGGGAYHGAACYGGCGACCTTCCGGTTCCAGGACGACTCCCCTAACCACTCTACCACACCCGCCCGGTGGACTCTTCAGTCACAGAGGTAGTCCAGCAGGATCAGTGTCAGTCTGTAAATGTCCACATGTGGTTCTGACCCATGTTTCCTGCAGGTGTTTGAGCTGGTTGTGGAGAAGTTCGTGTTTCCCTGGTACCAGTGAGAAGAATCCCGAGACTCAGGTTTTCCTTCAGACCTGGAGAGCGGTCTCTAACCTGTGTGTTCTCAGGGAGATCACGGACGACGAGGCGTGTTTGGATGAAGTCAGGACCTCGTTTTGTTTCTTTACCTCGGTGCTCTTCTGCCGAACGCAGAAGGTTAGTCCCTCCCTCCCTCAGGTTCAAACAGGCCTTTGCTTTGATCTTTTCTTTGATCTTTGCTTTGATCTCAGCTGATGTCTCTGCTCCGACCTGTTGGACAGGTGGACCTCACAGCTGTGTTTGCAGACAAAGTGATGAAGACGGTGATGAAGCACGTTGAAATTATTTCGAAAGCTCGAACTAAAGGTAGGACCGCCTCCAGGAGGACGTGATGAGAACAAACCTCAGAATACATCAAGTTTCCAACAGACGTTTGTCTTTCAGCTTCAGTCAAGGTCGGGGACAGTTTGGAGCAGGCGAGTCTGCAGGAGTACGGCTCAGACCTTCATGTGGCCCTGCAGAGCTGCAGAGATGAGCTGCTCTACCTGAGAACCCTGACAGACCTGCTGTTCCCCCACCTCCTACCCCCTAAAGCTACCGACTGTGGGTACCCATCTGAGCCAGTCCTGGTTCTGGTCCAGGTCTCTGACTCTATGTCTCTGGTCCAGATCACTGACTCTGTTATGTCTCTGGCCCAGGTCACTGACTCTGTTCTGTCTCTGGTCCAGGTCTCTGGCACTGCTTGTTATTCTGGCCAATACCAACCACTTATTATTGAAGACCTTCTGCACATACAGCAACAGCAAACCTTGGTTCACAATCAAACTCAGAGGACTTCGGCAATCCAAGACTGAAGCTTACAGAAGTAGGAACAGGGCCGTGTTCAATAAGACCAGGAAAATACTGAGGAGAAAAAAAAACTACTGTGAGAAGCTGAAAAACAGGTTTTCAGCAAAAGATCCTGCATCAGTGTGGAGAGGTCTCGCTGACATCACCGACTACAGGATCTCACCCCAACCCCCTGCAGCTAACAAAGGCCTGGCAGATAACCTTAACGACTTCTTTTGTCGGTTTGAGGGGGAGATCTCCTAACTTCTGCAACTCTACATCTTCCCCCATCAAACCACTGACTGCACCCCCACCTTTGGTCACCCAGACTGATCCATGACGAGGAGGTGAGTCGTCTTTTCCAAAGACAGAAGACCAGGAAAGCACCAGGTCCTGATGGTGTTTACCCCTCCTGCCTCAAAGCCTGCACAGACCAACTTGCCCAAATCTTCACCACGATCTTCAATAAGTCACTAGAGGTGTCAGAGGTTCCCTCCTGCCTGAAACGCTCCACAATCATTCCCATTCCAAAGAAGCCCACCATCAAAGAAATGACTACAGACCTGTGGCTCTGACATCTGTGGTGATGAAAACCTTTGAAAGTTTGGTGTTGGTGCACCTGAAGGAGGTTACAGGAGGCCTATTGGATCCCCTGCAATTTGCCTACAGGGCAAACAGGTCAGTGGATGATGCAGTCAACATGGGACTGCACTACGTCCTGCCACATCTTGATCACCTGAGGACTTATGCAAGGATCCCGTTCATAGATTTCAGCTCAAACTCTCCAAACTTACTGTACCTCCTGCCATCTGTCAGTGGATCACCAGCTTTCTGACGGGCAGGGAACAGCAAGTGAGGCTGGGGGAGGTAACCTCCAGTGTCCGCACAGTCAGCACAGGAGCCCCTAAAGGATGGGTCTGCAGTCATTGAATCTGTCCTGTGCACATCCATCACAGTCTGGTTAGGAGCGGCCACCCAGCAGGCCAAAAACAGACTGTAACAAACAATCAGGACAGCTGAGAGAGTCTTTGATGCTCCCCCTGAACACACTTCAGGACCTGTACGCCTCAAGAACCAGGAAACGGGCAGAGAAAATTATGACAGACTCCAAATCCAGGACACAGTCTTTCAAATTCTCCCCACTGGCAGGCGCCATTGGGCCCAAAAACAACCAGACACAAAAACAGCTTCTTCCCACAAGCCATCTCCCTGATGAACAGTTTTGAACATTAGACCTGCAACTAATGCCTTACCTCTCTTTTACCATACATGCACCCTATGCACACTCACTGTAAATACAATGCATATGTTATATGTATATAATCTACATATAGTGTTTGTCTTGGCTTTGTAGAAATCATTGTTCTTCCGCTACTGTATATATTTTATATGTATATGTGTATTGGAGAGACATCAACAGCTGGAAACAAATTCCTTGTGTGTGTCAACATACTTGGCCAATAAAGCTGATTCTGAGTCTGATTTGCTACATGGGATTAATATTAGAACTGGGAAAATCTATACTTTTGATTGCAGTTTAAACAAAAACACAAGTTTGTTCTGATGCAAGCTAAAGAAACAATTTAGGTCGAAGTCCGAGTTTATTTTTATGCGTTTTCATTATCAATCAATCAATCAATCAATCTTTATTCCAGACACAAAAAAGGTCCATAGTAGAAAAAAAGGTAAAAACAAAATAAGAGAAAGAATAAAAATAAACATGATATATTCACTGAGTCACAAATAAATGATGATGCCAATGTTTCCACAATCTTGAGAAAAATCTCACTGTACTAAAAACAGGATTTACTAAAATTGCAATTACATTATTGCATGACACAGATAACCTGGACATGCATTTGGTTCCTGAGCACAGCTGCGCATGTGGGGACAGCATTATGTACAAACATGTGGCTAGCACTGCTCCATCTAGGCACTCTGAGTAGTAGCCTCATGCCATCATTGTATGCCACATAAAGTTTCTGCAGGCTACTTTTTTTGTATCTTCGCCACAGATGGGCCGTGTAAAGTGAAGTGCAAAAAGCTTTAAAAAGAGCTATCTTCACAGAGGATGAGCACATACCAAACTTTCTGATCAGAATATTAGCCTGTGCATACATCATACAATACTGTCTACAGATGTCACGATGATGTCATTATTTCTGGGCTACTTCAAAATCTCTTTTTAACTACTATGTAACTTCAGCATAAAAATTTCCGACAGCACTTAAAGGCAGCATGGTTTGCATCTGTAGTTTTACGTCGTTACTTTTTTTAAAAAACACGATTGATTTAAAAACAAAACAGAAAAATATATGCAAAATATTATATATATATATAAATATTTGTTATTTATGTGTGTGAGAATTCGACGAAGAAAATTCGCAATAAACGAGCCTGTAGTTGGCTGAAAAGAAGGAAGTGGGCGGGTCCCGCCGCCATTTTTCCACATTTAGAGCGTAAAGTTTGACGGAGTTTGTAGAGAGAAGAACGCGCGACACTTTGAACAGGTACTTTTCTCATTGCAAAAACAATTTCATGTACTAATTTTGGTACTGACTTTTATATAGTGTCGGGTAAAAAAAAAAGCTTTTTTGGCTTATGAAATATTACCACTGGTCTTAAAGCAGCGAGGTATCGTTTGCTTTAATGACCGACAAGATGGTGAATTAACTTTAGCTAGCAACAAGCTAAACCACGATGTATCTCCTCCACCCGGTGGTACTTTATCAATTTTAGTCCAGTTCTGTTTCAATTTGGCGTTTTCAATGAGTCACACATTGCTGCCGTCAAAGCTAACTCTTATTTAGTCTTAAATAAATAGATGCAGTTGTTTGTTCGTACTATCAATGAAGGTGAAAAAAATGTGGTTTTTAGGGATGATGTACCACAAGTTAAATCACAGTGATCTCCTCTAAACGAATTAAACACGGAAGACAGACTTAAAATGTTAAGGTGATGTTAATTAATCTGTCTTCAGGCGTACTGACAGTCTTTCAAAGAAAAAAAAATTGGATTATGGCTGGKTAAGCTAAAAATCTCTTTTGTGGTAATTTTGTTGTAAATATACGTAAACATTAAAGTAGCCTGGTTAAAACCAGCCCTTGTTCTATGCTTTGCTTTGCCCAGAGCTGTGAGGAAGGCTAGGTCCAGGCTAATATTAAACTAAAGTTGCTAAACATAGCTTTCCAAAAACAAATAAATGGTTTATTTTCTTCTAAGTTGTCAATATGGGTTTATTCTCAAATTAAGAGGTTTTATGCTTGAAAATATTGATTCATTTTAAGGATTTAAGTGACTTAATACAGAACATTCTCACAGAGCTAACTGTGGCCCAGCTCTGGCCCACACAATAAACTAACACTTGGTGCAGGCACAGCAAAGATTGACTGGCCTTTGGTTACCCAGGTGTGGTTTGCCAGAGGGTGGTCCATGCATAGGCCAGCACTACATAAACCAAACCACCAACCGGACCATTGATGATATTGACAGATTTGGGACACAGAAACGGTGTTATAATTTCCAGATCTGGCCCACATCGGGTTGACAAACTACTTGCCGTGCCAGCAGTGCCAGCTTGACACTAGAGCTGGCCCACACCTGTAGATTTCTCTGGAAATGTTTGGACAGTGGGCGCGGGACTAAACTAGAATGTCAAACACTAATAAAACTTTAAAAGACCTGCAGAAGGCTGGTTGTGATCGCTTTAAAATCACAAAGTCTGGAAGCATAAATATATAGAGAATTGAGAGATGAGTCAAGACTTTTGTGTGATATTACAGAAATGCTTTTAAGTGAGTTTCAATGTTTTTTTCTCCCAAATTCATTATTTTTATTGCAGAATAATTTAAATTATTCAAACTTAATCATTGACTTTGTATATTAAAAATATCAAATACTGAGTTTTAGCATATAATTCTGTAAGCTTATTGATTTGATTTATTGATTAGAATCAGTTTCCACCAAGGTGGTTACTAATCTTCCTGGATAATAACTTCACAGCAAGTTATTAAATCAAACCGTGACCTGAAGTCAGTCTTTCGTTTCTTTTGTCTGCTTTGTGAATGCAATAATACGTGCTTTTTATTTTAGAAAATAAAAAAGTGAATCTTTTGTCAACATTTACTTTGTGTCCTGATGCATCTCAGCAGTCCAGGTAAAAAATCGAAAAGAAAAAAAATTGTTTAGGTCTTCTGGACGGGTTCTTCTCTAATGAAACGTTTCGTCTCTCCTCCAAGAGACTTCTTCAGTCTGAGAGTTTCAGGCAAAAGAGAGTTTTTGGCCAGGATTGCCTGAAACTAGTTAGAGAGTTTGAGCAAACAGCAAGAAAGAAGGCGGACTACAGGAAACACCTAAGCAACGATAGCCATGTGATGTGAGTATCAGTCACATGGAGGCAGTGCTTAAAAG
>NW_013955022.1:0-2432 GCF_001266775.1 Austrofundulus limnaeus
CCGGGGGTCTCCCACCTGAGTGTGATTTTCAGTTATAATACAGAGGAACTAAAATAAGGTGTGGGAAACGGGCATAATCATCAATACAAAAGGAAAAAGGGGAGGAAAATGATTAGCAGGGCCATAATGTTGGACTAAAAGGTGGATATTTGTGTGCTACTTTTGGAGAGAATATTAAACTGTCAGCTGGTGAGTGAAATTAGACACAATACTGTTAAAAGTCTTTAATTTCTTATTTTTTCCCCCCATTGGTGAGGGTGGAATTGAACTTTTATTATGCTTTCTCCCTTTAAATCAAACTTCACGAAATCTATAATAATGACGGATCAGTGTGTGTGTGTGTGTGTGTGTGTGTGTGTGTGTGTTGTCTGCAGGTGGTTTTGGGAAGAGGAAGTGGAGGAGGAAGGTGCAAACCCGACATTGCCTCAGGCTCTGAGACGTTAAAAAAATTCAAYCTGCAGATTTTCTTTATTCATGATGTAAATGAGGACATTTAATTTAATTCATMACAATCAGTTCAATGTGACATGTATGAACATTATTGTGTTGAATGAGAACTTATCTTAGGATTTTCACAGTTTATTTTGTCATTTATCAGAATCTTCTTGAAGATGTAATCCGAGGCAGTGCTTGGTCCATGTTGGGGGTTTTGTAACAGCGTCATCCAGGATCAGGTTTGTGGCAGAGCAAAGTGTCATAAATCAGATCTAAGTCTGACACTAAAGAACACAAAAGAACTATTCTTACACCTCGTTTCAAGTGAAGCTGAGACGCTTGAGAACTGACTTTTTGTCTCAGCTTTTAGCTAAGAATCTGTTTACATTTAAGTCCACTCTTAACAGCATTCTTTAGAGTAATTCTAAGTTTGATAAAAACAGAGCTGATCTCAGGTCAGCAGAGCGTTCAGGACTTACACACTTTTGTTTCTTCATTTCAGAAATGTAGAAGCTAAATTAGTTATTTTATTCAAGATGAAAATTGAAACGTAAAATGTTGGTCTTTTTTTCAGTTTTGTCACCTAACATAATCTTTATAAAACCAGTCAGTCAGATTGTTCACTTCATTATAAATGACCCAAAAATTATGTTGTTTTTACAGAATTAAAATTAACATCTGGTTGCTGTATTGTTAGTCAAATGAATGTTTTATTATTTCATTTTGAAGTGTAGAAAATATTTCAGACAAATTACAGTCATGATCGGTCCAGTCTGCTGAAGTGGCCTTAATCAACTGCAGGTTTGGACAATYTAATCTGAATATTGTTCTTTTGGATCTGAACCTGCAGGTTTCAATAACTAACAATGAGTTTTAATTGAATCTAGTTAAACACAAAACAACTAAATCAAAGTATAATTCTGTTTATTTATGTTAAATGTCATTAAACCAAATGTAAAGATAAGCAGTGTTCTGGTTTTATGTTCAAAACTGTCTAAACTGAAATAATGTTCTGGATCAATTTTCAACTTCTGAAGATATTCTTACTTTTTTTAAAATGGGTTCTATGTAGAGTCTACACCTGACTGGACTAATCTGAGTGCAGTAAAGAGCACAGGATTGTTCAGGGGTCTCATTTATAAAGGATTGCGTGGAAACCATACTAAAAGTGAACGTACGACCAAAAGACGGAAATGGTGTACGCCAAATTTTTTTTTCAAATTTATAAAACCGTGCGTACGCACGTTTCTGCGCATCTTTCCTTTATAAATCACAGCCGCATGTCAGAGTTTGCGCACGAGGTCCTCCTCAGGTTCTACCCTCTACACGCCCACATTCAACCATAAAGAGTCAATGTAAAGTACCTCATGAATGTTAAGATGTAATTAAATCAGTCAGATGATCAGTGATTGGTTCAGACACGCTCCGTTGTGTGTCTGGAGGCTGACAGGTGCTGACTGACAGCTGCTCACGTGAACTGATTGTCTGTAATTGACACAGGTTTTCCCTCATTTTGCTTTAATCTAACCATTTTTATTAAAAAAAACTCAGCTTCAAATTAATTTTCTCTCAGAGCCTGCAGGACAATAAAAACAATAAAAATTAAATTAAATAAGTCAGATAAAATTAAAAGTAAGTCCCCCGCTCTTCTCCTCGTCCTCTCCCCCTCCTGCCTGCTCTGTTATCCGCGGCAGACACCCCCGCCCCGCGCTCACACACACATGCACTCACCCCCCGTGCGCGCGCGCATGCACACACACATACACACATCCGTGCGCGTGTGACAAACACAGACTTTAAACGTGAAGTTTTATAACATCCACACTGGTGAGGTGGATGCGCCCTGCGCGTGTATCCAAAGCGTGACTTTTGCTGTCCTGCTGTTCTTGTCGGGGAGGGGTCTGTGGGCCAGGGAGGGGTCTGTGGGCCAGGGAGGGGTCTGTGGGCCAGGGAGGGGTCTGTGGGCCAGGGAGGGGTCTGTGTGGGTCAGGGTTGTC
>NW_013955022.1:3432-14023 GCF_001266775.1 Austrofundulus limnaeus
TTCTTCAGCAGTGGAGTCTTGCATGGTGAGCGTGCATACAGGCCATGGTGGTTCAGTGCATTACTTATTTTTTTACTTGTTTTCTTTGAAACAATCGTACCTGCTAATTCCAGGTCTTTCTGAAGCTCTCCATAAGTGGTCCTTGGCTCTTGGACAACTCTTCTGATAATTCTTTTCACTCCTCTGTCAGAAATCTTGTGAGGAGCACCTGGTCGTGGTCGGTTTATGGTGAAATGATGTTCTTTCTACTTCTGAATTATGGCCCCTTCAGTGCTCACTGGAACCTTCAGAAGTTTAGACATTCTTCTGTAACCGATGCCAGAGAATAAATACCCCGGTATTCGTCAAATGACGTCACACAAAAGTGACAGGTGCCACGCCCCTTTAAGGTGGGACTTTCATTTATGGTCAACTTCCGGTCCCCCTCTCTCTCCTTCCCACTCGTGAGTTCCTGTTTTCATTTACCGTAACCCTACCCCTCCCTCTTCCCCCCTCTTTTCATTTACTGTAACCCCTAAGCCTTGACCACAAACATCCTGTTTTGAACAGGTGTTAGGATATTGCAAAAGAGCTTGACCTGTCATAACCCTACCCTCCCTCTTTCCCCTCTTCATTTACCGTAATCCTACCCCTCCCTCCATCCCCCTCTTTTCATTTACTGTAACCCTTGAGCACAAACATCCTATTTTGAACAGATGTCCTTGGCCCACCTGTCTTTTCACCCACCCCTCTTGACCACAAACATCCTGTTTTGAACAGATCTCCTCGGCCCACCTGTCTGTTCACCCACCCCTCCCTGATAGCTGTCAGAAGTGTGAAAAGTTTTCGTCAAACTATTCCATCGTCCAATCAGCTCTTGTTTTAGGCATTAGATCCCACCCCTCAGCCAATCAGCTCCTGTCTTAAGCATCAGATCCCATCCCTCCTCGGTTCGTGATACGTTTAAAAGAACATGTCTCAGTCTGTCAGTACTTCCATCAGCGAGAAGACCCCACATTGTGTTCCAGCACCGTTGCACGTCAGCAGCCACAGCAGAAGCGAAATTTACAGGTTCATAATTGTTTTATTCAGTGTTATTCTGTTAAATGTATTTATATATTTTTAAATGTACTCTATCTGTCTGTACTTCCATCAGCGAGCGATAAGAAGACCTCCCCGTTGTGTTCAGCAGCAGTGTTGCGCATCAACATCAGAAGCGGAGTTTTTTGCATAAACTAAATTAACAAGTTTGTAATTTTTTTATTCAGTGTTTTTATGTATTTTTATTTCACATGTTGCGAATTGATTTTAAATTATTTTTTCTGTCTTTTCTTTCTATTTCAGAAAAACCGCAATCATGTCAAAGAGAACTAGGTCGCCGTCTGACAATGCTGAAGAAAAGCAGGAAAAAAGAACCAGAAACACGGCCACTTCGACCGAATTAGACAAGCAAAATGTGCGCTTTGAATCGGATTCTCGAATATTACCTTCACCCCGGTGTCTGTTTCACAACCTGAAGGAGAAGACGTCACTGGAGCTCCAAAAAAATAATGTGTTTATTTTCAGGAGTCAGGTCCCACCACCGCATCTGCTCCACGGGGAGTTCTCACTAGAAAAATTTGGGTTCACTGCAAGCGTGGGTTATGTATTTTATAACCACCGGGGTGAGCTTAATCTTTACCAGATTCGTGACAACAAACAGTTTTCAACAAGCACGCCTCTCACTGTCGTTAAATATGAAGACTGGCTGGTTCTAACCGCGCTCATACCACTAGAAGATTTTCTCCCTAAAACAAGCCCTGATGAGTCCGGGAAAAAAACAAAAATCGCACAATCATCTGGAGTAACCCTCCCAGTAGATCCGAGCTGTCACAGAAAAAAGTGCTGTACAGGGCTTCGTGGACATCTGACACCTGTCATAACGGCGAGTGGAAATTGCAGGCGAGCATTTACAAAAATGACCACCTGCACCCTAGCAATATGTTTCATTTAGACACCATTAACATGGATTGAGGGGCGTTTCGCACAGTTGTGTCAGTTCCTGTGATCGCGATGCATGCCATCCTTCGTGAGTATAACGCAGCTGCTGAGATCACGACCCTTTTTCAGACCTGTCGTCAGTGGAATGATGTCGTGGCGATTAAAAAACATTGGATTTTAACTCATAATCCTCCACACACACACACAAGCACACACGCACACACGCAGCTCCACCCCATCCCCTAGCTCCAGCTCTGCCCCCTTCCGTTCTCTCTACACTTAAAGAAGAACACAAACATGGCACAAGTCTCAGAACAAGTTCCGACCCGAAAGACCGAAAAGAAAATGTACCAACCGCTCCGATAGCCATCTCTCACAACGTTCTGGGGGGTGAGTAGTGCTGATCTGCCTGAAGACTTGATGGGTTCTCCCCTCCACGCCTCAGCCGCAGGAGCTACATCCTGACTACTTCGCGTGTTACCTGCCTTCATCACTGCAGCCGGCTACAGCCCCTCGCAGCTCACAGCTCCCGGTACTTGAAGAAGAACACCTCCAGCTCCCGCTGCTCGATGCAGAAGACCCTGGAACAGGAAGCAGAGGCGGACCGTTCCAGTGTGCTTGCAGGGATTCGATAGCTGAGGACATCGTGAGATGGCTCAGCTCAACAACCCCTCACCTACCTCCAGACACTGACAATTCGGAAGCAACACCTGAAATCTCGCTGGTGAATGCTGAGCCTCCAGCGGATCCCGGAGCGGAGCCCGGAGCGGCCTCTCAGGACCTGTTTGTGGAGCCTGGAGCGGCCTCTCAGGACCTGTTTGCGGAGCCTGCAGCGGCCTCCATGCCTCAAAAGGCCTCACTTCCTCCTGCTTCGCCAGCGCGGGAACCATCAACCAGGCCCGCTTCCTGTGGCGACTGGCTGGATTCGGAGGTCATTCAAACAGCTAAGATGGCCGTCCTTCATCTGCTCAACATGACTCTGGACTCTTACGTCCAGGGTGCATTATAAACCATCCCAGCCAGTTACAGCATCTTTGTATGACGGTACGAGACGAGAACGCATTTTTCAGAGCGCATTATGCTGAAATCTTGAACAGGGTCACGAAGGATCGGTTTGTATCAACCGTCCAGATGATTCTCAGAACTCGTGGCATGCTCGTGGATGACTATGCAATAAAAGTCATCACACAGACTTTATTATTTCAACTCAGATTTGAGCAGAATGTTTTTGAAACGATTTACAATATGTACGAATCGATGCCAGAGTCTGAGGTGAAAAGTCTCGTACCGTTCACAAACTTTTACAAAACTGTGTAGAATAATCTTTATGTTTTCAGATTTTTTTCTGATTTGAAATAGTAGTTTTTATGTAGCGTAATTAGAAACTGTTGTTTTTTCATCTGATTTTTATTTTATATTACAAAAATTTTTTTTTTTTGTTTTTCATGACCAGTTGAATGTAATGTTTTTTCTCTAAATCAAAACTGATTGTTTTTTTAAATTGTAACAGAAAAGTTATAACAAAAAAGTATTACAATATCTACCTCCTAGTTTTTTTCAAAATGTGATTGTAATTTGAAAGTAAATAGTTTTGTTTGTTTTCAAATTTAATAAAAAAGTTGTAACAAAAAAGCTTACAGTATTTGTTGATGTTGTTTTCAGTCTCTCTTGATCAATTTGAATGAATATTAAAATATGTTATAAAAAAGGCTCTCTCTCTCTCTCTCTCTTATAAGAAAATATAAAAAGATCTATGTTATTTTTGAACTAGTCATTTCTCCCAGACTCATTCGGGGACAGGATGGAAGAACAGAAAATCCTAAAACAAATTTATTACACACCAAATAACCCTGGAAGTTATGGAGGTGTTCAGAGATTGATATCTGCTGTGAGAGTTCAAACTGGTTTGGATATCGAGTCTGATAAAATTTAAACATTTTTAAGTAGCCAAGATGCATATACTCTGCATAAACCAGCCAGGATACATTTTCCCAGGAATAAAGTTTTTGTCTCGGGCCCTCTGAAACAATTTCAAGCTGATTTATGCGACATGAACAATCTGTCTGATTTCAACGATGGATACAGATTTTTCTTAACCGTGATCGACGTGTTTTCAAAGCATGCTTATGTAAGAGTTCTGAAAAACTAAACAGCTGCTCAAGTTACGAACGCAATGGAATCTGTTTTCGCTGAGAGCGGGGTGCCCAGAAAACTTCAAACGGACGCAGGAACGGAATTTTATAATAAGAAATTTCAGAGTTCAATGGACAAGCACAACGTGGTGCATTTCTACACGTTCAGCGACGTCAAAGCCTTCGCTGTGGAGCATTTTAACAGAACGTTGAAAACCAGGATGTGGAAATACTTTACAGCTGAAAACACCCTGCGTTATGTGGACGCGCTGAGCGAGTTTGTAAGAAGCTACAACGTGTCTTTTCATTCATGCATTAAAATGCGCCCTATAAATGTATCTGCTGAAAACAAACTGCAGGTTTTACACAATTTGTACGGAGCTCATAAACGAGTTAAATGTAAATTTAATCTCAAGAAAGGTGATCACGTTAGAATCTCTAAGCTACGGGGTGTTTTTGATAAGAAATACCAACAAAGTTTCACGGATGAAATATTTACAATCTCAGAATGCCTTTACCGAAATCCAGCTGTTTACAAAATTATAGACTTTGATGGTCAAAAGATAAAGGGGTCTTTCTATGAGAAGGAATTACAGAAGATCAAAATAGACAAGGAGAGAGTGTACCAGGTCGATAAAGTGTTGAAAAAACACACGTTCAGAGGTGAACGACAGGTTCTAGTTAGCTGGAAAAATTGGCCAGATAAGTTTAATTCATGGATTAAAGCCAGCGATCTATAGCACGTATAAAAACCTATGTAGATGCAATTCATAGACGCTAGTACGCCAACCTACACCGCGCATAAAAAAACCTACGTAGCTGGAATTCACAGACACTAGTACGCCAACCTACACCAYGCATAAAAACCTACGTAGCTGGAATTCACAGACACTAGTACGCCAACCTACACAACGCATAAAAACCTACGTAGCTGGAATTCACAAACGTGAATATGCCAACCTACACAACACATAAAAACCTATGTATCGTTATTTACAGTCAGTATGCTTACGCACCGCGGGAGATAAACATGGGATATCCAGCACATGGTTTTTACGTAACACTTCCATCGAATTCGAACGCTGGGACCTTTGAAAATAAAACTTCGGATTTTATTGTACATTTAGCAAAACCTATCGAATTATCGGGAGAGTGGGAAGTCGGTCTTTATGAGATCATTTATCCTCACATGTGGTACAATCTTCTCAGCTCTGGGTGTTACTTTGAGCTCAGAAAATATGCACAGCCTTATGGGATGAATAAAGAGGAATCGGTTATTATTCCTTTAAAACTCAGCGGAGGAGGAAGTTTCAGAAGTATTCAAGACTTGCTCAAGCAGATGACAAGTGCGTTAAACGAGTACACATCAGCAGTGGAGCTGTCTTTTAATTCTATAATGTAAAAAGTGGAATTTAAAGGTCAAGGTCAATATCAAGTCAGATTGCAGCCCCCTTTGTGTTATCTGATAGGTTTTGACCCGTCACAGTGGTTTACATTATCCAAAAGACCAGCGACGTACAAAATGGATCTACACGCTGGAAATTATAATTTATTTGTTTACTCAGACATAATTGTGTATCAGGCTGTAGGTGACTCCTTTGCGCCCCTTCTGGGAGTGGTTGAAGTGAAAGGTGCGTTTGGGGATAACATCTTGTTGAGAGGTTTAATTTTATAGTCAAAATTAGATATTGTTTACTTACAGTTCTATAATCAATAATAGATATTGTTCACTTTTGCTTATAGTTTATTTAGCAGTATTTTGTGTTAATCAACTGAAGTGTTATACATTTTATTCACTTATTATTAGAAAAAATGTATGTCCTTCTCCTCGCTGTGAACTGCTGAAGGAAGCAGCAGAGCTTTGACAAGCGAGTTGATGGGTTGCAGATAAGCTGAAGGAATCTGGGGGAGAAACCGGTTGAGACCAGTTTAGACTGCATTCCTGTGTCTGTGTGAGAGGAGAATAAAGATGCTGCAACTTTCCTGATCAGACAGACAACTTACCAGCAGAGCTGAGTGCACTGGATTCTTCGGAACCAGGTTGTAAGGTTGTCTCTATAAATGTGCATTTATGCTTTTAATAATCCTGTATCTTATCATAACTGTTATCTTCAAATAATAAAGGAGGTTTGAACCTTAAAGTACCTGTATGTTATTCACCTCAGTAACAGGTCCACGTCAGAGGATGAATACGGGCCTGGGCGGAGAGTAAGTTCGGTGTTTGTCCGCAACAAAATCTGGAGGTTCCACCGAGATATCTTCTGCGTTTGGACGTTACGGGGTGGAAGGAGTCCAGGACACTGACGCTCGGATGTCCACCATAATGTAAAAAAGGTAAGCAGATGGCTTTACATCTGTGATTGGACTTCTTATATCGAAATAGGACGCAGCTGGAAATGCTCCTGTGTAATTTAAATGTTCCAGAAAGGAGAATTTGTGCGGAAAATAGCCTTTTGAGCAGTCGGGGAAACCCAACGCTTGTGGAAACGCGCTCAGTCTCATCATCAGAAAACATAAGCTGTCCTGAAATCTCAGATTGTAATCAGGATCAGTGAAACACAAAACTTTCAATCCTTGCATAATGATGCTCGGTGAAATACCGAGCTCTGTCATGCAGCTGAGAATGATGTACGAATCAAAACCATGCGAACTGTGCGCAATAAACGTGTAACCGCTGAACAGAGGTCTACGGAATTTTAACAGGAAGTCTCTGACGCAGTCCAGCCCGTAGGAATACCAGACGTTTCCTGTCACGCTCTTTGTGCACACTAGAAATGCTACGTGTATTTTTTCCAAATTCAGAAAGGTTTCGAAATCGTAAAATATTATTTTACTGTGCAGATCTTTATCACGCGAGGCGGGCTGTATGTAACATAAGTGTTTGCCCTGAATTACATCACATCCTGGATCCAGCTTTTCACAACAGATCGGGCATTTTCGAGAAGCACATTTGCGACTTTCGAGTGACCCATTAACAGGACTCGATAAATCAGATTACAATCAAGACATTTCTTGTAAAGTTGACACTGACTGACAAATTTTTTTACCACGGGTCTTTCTATGGGGATCAGATGATTCTGAAAACAGGTTGCATTGTGAAAGGTTCTGTTACATAGGTGACATTTGACCGGTTCTGCTTCATGCAGAATGCACGAGTCGTGATTACACAACCCGCAAAAGCCTTCACAACGGTACGTGTGCTGGTTTTCAAAAGATGTGAAACAGAAATAGCAAAAGTTTTTGACACCTAGGAAACCTTTATATTTTTCACCCCGTAAAAATAATCGTTCATTAAAAACAGAAAAACCGCTCTGGTACGGTCTGAGAAGTCTGTTTCAAATTTAGTCAGCGCTGCGTCTGGGGAAGGTCTGTAAAAAACAATAACTTTCCTTTTTATTAGACATTCAAATTTAATCACATCAGATAATGTGACAGGTGTGTGAACTGAGAACCCGAGCTGAGTGTGCCATTGCAAAGCCATTTGTAAATTCTGTGCGTCTGTGAACGTGGGGTTACACACGTGAGCTAAGCTGAGGAAAAAACGTATTTTATTTTTCTGATTTTCAGTGATGTAAAGATGCTGTCTCTTTTTATGCAAAAGTTCGATATCCAGAGTCCTACTGAGTTTACGTTTTGACCCAACCCCACCTGTCCGGTTTCTGACAATTTGAAATTTGTAAATTCTAACGTTCCATCCGCTTCACTTAGCACATTAGATTGAATTAATTCATCGAGAAAATCAGCGAAATGTTCAGAAATTTCACGCTCATCTTCTTCTTTTCCCCCTACAGCGAAAGCGATGTGATGCGCTAACGCCGAGCCTTCTCCTGAAAGCTCCAGTTGAACAAAATCACCCCGCTTCATTAATGATGCGCTTCTGTCAGCCAAGTCTGACAAAATGTTAATCACTTGGGTGTAGAAATCGGCCAGACTCGGAGGCTCATCAGACGGGGGAATGAAGAGTCGTATCCTGATTTTGTAATTATTAAATCTTTCGCGAGATATTTCATTTTGATCTGGACCGGTTGAAGGTCTGGGAGCTGGAGAAGAGGAGGAGGAGGAGGAGGAGGAAGGTGAAGGAGCGTGAATCCCCGCACCATACTGGAATGCGCTGTGAGGAACCGAGTTTGATGATGATGATGATGCAGCCTCCAGAAATGGAGATGACACCTCAGCATCGTACTGAACTGTGGCCGTGTTTTGCCAGTGGATACCTGGGTCTTGTTCATGGTTTCGTTCTGGGGAGCGTGCAATTCGTAATGCTAATAACGCATCATCTAAAATACTAAATAAATCTGGGTGCGTTGATTGCCTCGTGTCGGGTGTGCTATTTTGAGCGCTTTCATCATCATCATCAGCAGCAGCAGCAGAAGCGGCAGCGTTTCTAAGTTCAGATAATGAATTATTTAAAGCGTTAACAAGTAAACCGATTGGAGTCTGGTCCAGATTTGTGCTGTGAATTTGAAGAGATTCAAAGCGGTCCTGATCAGACTGTTGTTGATGTTGATGCTGTCCTGCAATTTCGTTACGTAATGCTTCGATTAGAGTTTCTGTCTGAATTGGTGAACCAGGGGGTGAATTCTGCTCAGCGTTGTTTAAAACATTTTGTAACGACTGACTCAGAACAGAAATGTCATTAGCTTCTGAGGTTGACGGAGAGTTCTGTTGAATAAGACTTTGTAATGCCTGTTCTAACGCATGAAAATAATTTATTTCAGTATGATCATTATGATTTGACAAACTAGACACTTTTTCAGCTATTTTTTCCCTCAAACAATCTTATGCAGAGTTCAGTTAAATGCAGGATGGTCAGAAGGCAGTGACTCCTCAATTCATTGATGGTGGACGAATGATCTAAAAATTAATAAAAAAAATAAATAAATAACTTTCCTAATAAAAGACGCGTGCATGTCAGTGGAACGATGAAAAAATATAAAAAATACTCACTTCTTCTTCTTCTTGACAGATACCCGTGCAGGCCCGCTCTGCGTCGGAGAGTCCTCCCGATCCTGCTCCCTCTCACTCGGAGAGCTGGTACTCTACACGCTTGGATAGGGTTCGTTTGGACCACGTCTGTCTGTGTAGGTAACGGGCGATTCGGGTCGGACGGGTCAGCTGACGTGCTGGGGAACGGAACGGGCTAAAAACCCTCCACACGGAAAGCTGCTTTTGATTTTTTAAACAAAAAAATTATAATTAAAACCTTAATCACTAAAAACAATATATATATACACACAGATAATTTCTACAATCTAAAACAACCCACCTGGATCTTCAGTGCTCCATAGATTCTGAACAATGCTCGGATGGACAGGTTCAGTCTGCCCATTCTGACGGGTCTGATGGAGTGGACTCATACCCGGGTCTGACTGAAACCCCTCCCCTTGGAAAGTTACTGTGTTTTTATAAAATAAATAAATTAATTAATTAAATAAACACAATACAAATAAAAATAATTCATGTACAGAGATTGCAAATCTTACGTAGTTCATCTGGCAGATTTAAATCATCCCAATCTAGAGAAAAAATACCTTTATTAGAACTAGAGAACTTTTTAAAATTGAATAAAAGATATTTCTCACAATTTTCCGTAGCTTTATCGAGTCCGATCAAAGGCATTCTTCTTCTTCATCAAAAAGTACAGTTTTTGAAAGTGCGTGCCTTTGAAACAAATGAACTTTTGCTCTGACTGAATGTTTCGCGGGTCAAGCAGAGACTGACACACACGAAGAGAGAGAGAGAGAGAGAGAGAGAGAGAGAGAGAGAGAGATGAGGGATCTGATGCTTAAAACAGGAGCTGATTGGCTGAGGGGTGGGATCTAATGCCTAAAACAAGAGCTGATTGGACGATGGAATAGTTTGACGAAAACTTTTCACACTTCTGACAGCTATCAGGGAGGAGTGGGTGAACCGACAGGTGGTCCGAAGAGATCTGTTCAAAACAGGATGGTTGTGGTCAAGAGGGGTGGGTGAACAGACAGGTGGGCCGAGGACATCTGTTGAAAACAGGATGTTTATGCTCAAGGGTTACAGTAAATGAAAACAGGGGTAGGATTATGGTAAATGAAGAGGGGAAAGAGGGAAGGTAGGGTTATGACAGGTCAAACTCTTTTGCAATATCCTAACACCTGTTCAAAACAGGATGTTTGTGGTCAAGGCTTAGGGGTTACAGTAAATGAATAGAGGGGCGCAGAGGGATGGGTAGGGTTACGGTTAATGAAAACAGGAACTCACAAGTGGGAAGGAGGGAGGAGGACCGGAAGTTGACCATAAATGGAAGTCCCACCTTAAAGGGGGCATGGCACCTGTCACTTTTGTGTGACGTCATTGGACGAATACCGGGGTATTTATTCTCTGATGTCATCATTATGCTTTGCAACAATAAGATTGTGAAGATCTTGAGAGAGTTCTTTACTTTTACCCATCATCAGATGGTTCTTGTGTGATACCTGGCCATCATTTGGGACTGAACCAGCTGATATTAACTTGCACTGACAAGG
>NW_013955023.1:0-1712 GCF_001266775.1 Austrofundulus limnaeus
AGAAGAACCCGTCCAGAAGACCTATACTATTTTTTTATTTTGATTTTTTACCTGGATTACTGAGATGCATCAGGACATAATTTGTGTGTTTGTGTAATATCGGTTGTGACAGCCCTGCTGCTCCTACTGTTTATGGCAGACAGGTGCGTCCTGTTGTCATCTGCTTATGTTTCGTCCTCAGAGCCGGCTCGTAACTTCGGTAAATATCGGCCATAATAGCAATAATTATATCGGATTTCGATATCGGCTGAAAGTTTCATATCGGTGCATCCCTAATAAATTGATGTTTACAGGAAAAAGAACAACCCTCTAAACAAAACCATTTGTCCAGGACTCTGAAGAACAGTTTGTGTCATCAGTAGTAACAGTGTTTTCATGAGGAGGACATGAAGCGTCTGCAGCTAAAGAAAAGACACGGCTCTGTGTTTTTGTCAAGAGGACATTTTATTTCAGATGTCTTGTTGTCTTTGTTCAAATTACAGTAATATACTTGCTGAGATGACCCCCGGCTGCAGCCTGGACACCTAAAACTGACAGCTGGACTACTTGAAGCAAACTCTTTATCCTATTTTTTAAACTGTTTTGCAACAAAAAAAGAAAAATGAAAAGAAAAGAAAAGCACATTTGCCATCAGATGTGTGGTGACTGTTTGGATTAGAGTGCGGTCTAGAAAATAAAACAAAGGTAACAGAAAACCTTGCTCGTCATAAAAGGATCAGAGTATGGCACATTTGGTCCACGTCGGTAGTTTTATTATCTTTTTTTTTCAGACATGTAAGAAAGAAAAAGAAAACCTAGAACAGATGACAGTTTACGTGTCGTTTTCCCAGAAGCACAGCATTAATTAATGACAGCATATCGACAACACGACTGTAGAGAGGACGCTGCTTAGTTTCATTAAATCTTAAATTCAGCCAATCGTTTGTCTCCCCGGGACAGAAACATCATCATCAATATTAATAACTGCTCTCCGTCCAAAATGAGAAGGAAGAGGGCGGTGATGTGAGGGAGGGGGCGGAGCTTGGTGGGTGACTGACAGGGACGGGGCGGGACATTCACAGGAAGTAGTCAGGAGTGCGTCTGGTCACGTGAGGCTCACCGCGGCGAGGGGCGGGGTCAAACTGCAGGCTGCGGAGGGAGAAACGTTCGTTAGTGACAACTTCCTGTTTGAGAGACATCACAATAAAAGCTGCAGGAATGACAAATATTTATCAGAAATATCAAAATAAAAGCCTCAGAAATGAAGTCAGAGTTTCAGTCAGAACTAAAAATAAAACCTTTTTAAATGAGACTGTTAAACCCAATGGACCCGGTTTGATCAGAACCGGTCCCGGTCACTTACAAAGAGTACTTCAGAGTGTCGTCCAGCTCCATGATGGCCGCCTGGTTGCCACAGCGGTAGCAGTAGTTCGGAGCGCTGAAGATGGTCACCACGTTCTTGTCGTGGCCCCAGTTGTAGCCCTGAGAAACACAGACCAGGGGTCTCATTTATAAAGGATTGCGTGGAAACCATACTAAAAGTGAACGTACGGCCAAAAGGCGGAAATGGCGTACGCCAAAAAAAATTCAGATTTATAAAACCGTACGTACGCACGTTTCTGCGCATCTTTCCTTTATAAATCACAGCCTCACGTCAGAATTTGCGCACGAGGTCCCGCCTCAGGTTCTACCCTCTACACGCCCACATTCAACATTCATGAGGTACTTTACAT
>NW_013955023.1:1722-6069 GCF_001266775.1 Austrofundulus limnaeus
AGTCCTGGCTCAGTCTAATCTGGATTACTCAGTCTAATCTGGATTACCCAGTCTAATCTGACAGATTAAGTCCTGGCTCAGTCTAATCTGGATTACTCAGTCTAATCTGGATTACCCAGTCTAATCTGACAGATTAAGTCCTGGCTCAGTCTCACCTCCATGACCAGCTGATGGGCGCGGGACACCAGCGTCAGGCCGTTGGCGTGGTTGAAGGTTTCAGAGATGTCCTGTCCGAAGGTGTAGCCGGCGCCTCGGGGGGAGATGCCCCACCCACCGCGGTCGTCAGGGTCGGACCACAGCAGGTCACACATGGGGCCCTGACGAGCAGCAGGTAAGATGTTTGTTATTTGAATAAACCACGAGTTTCATCACATCTAGAACAGATCTTACAGATCCTAACAACAGATTAAAAATAAAAACATGTCTGCATGTAGGAAGTATATATAAATGTGTATATAAAGTATGTATAAATGTATATATAAAGTATATATAGTATATAAATGTGTATAAAGTCATGTTTGCACCTCGTGTGGGACCTCCTGCAGGCGGTCCAGGGCTCGTATGTGATCCAGGGTGTCTATGGAGGGAGACAGTCCTCCGTGGAGACAGAAGATCTGAAAGCAGAGCAGGCTGGAGTTATAAACACGTGGAGGTGAACCGCAGGACGACGGCGCCCCCCGGTGGCCCACCCACCTGTCCATCCACCAGCGCGGTGAGCGGCAGGTAGTCGAACAGGTCTGTGAAGTACTTCCACACGTTGGCGTTCCCGTATTTCCTCAGGCACTCGTCGTAGAAACCGTAAACCTGTGTGATCTGCCGCGACTCGTGGTTCCCTCGCAGGATGGTGATTCGCTCCGGGAAACGAACCTGAACAACAAATAAACAAACAAATAAACATGAAGGATCCTAAACTAAAGCCCAAATCAAACTCATGAAAAGAAACTCCTTCCTGACTCTTCACCTCCTGATTAAACTCCTTCACTGGTGTTTATGTTCTGATTTGTTTCTTTAGAAAACACAGAGCTGCAACCTGCAGGTAAATCTGATGACATCATGCTTCCATGAGGCCACTGGGGTCAACATGACTCAGCATTTTCTGCAGCAAGTCACCAGCAGACACGGTGACATCACAGAACCAGCTGATCAGAGTGAAAACAAACAGCTCAGAGGAGCTGACCTGTGTTCAATCAATAAACTGATCAATAGGAAATATATGTAATAAACAATAAAAAAGGTAAATATACTTAACATACTCAAACAGTAAATATATTTAATAAACAATAAAAAAGGTAAATTTATTTAACATACTCAAACAGTAAAAATATTTAACATACTCAAAACAGTAAACATATTTCATAAACTCCTGCCTTTATTTTACCTTCATCCAGCAGAGGGCGTTGCTACTCTAGGCGGGACCTCAAACGTGCAACTCTTAGTTTATTTGTGACACAACAATAATAATGGACTACACCAAACTGGAAGTAAAAGTACTGAAGGCTGTACTGAACCATCCAGCAGTATGACGCCAACAACAAGAGAGCAGGACAACAGAACAGGAAGCTAATTGTGGCTAACGTTAGCTTCCTCTTGTTGAGTTTAACTCGGTGTGAAAGAACAACAAAAAAAAGGTTAGTCGCTAAAAATATTTAACTTGAAGTTAATCTAATCTGTGTGATGTAATCCGGCCAGTGCACCAGTCTAATGAACAGTAATTGACGTCAGATGATGCTGTGCAGTCCAGCTGAGATAGAAGCAGAGGGAATGTAAACAAACAAAAACAATTACCAGAACTCATTTGTATTTATTATGTTTATAGTTTGTTTTTGAGTTAATCTGTATCTTAAAATATCACGCTGTGTTTAAATTATAGCTTTTAATCTTCAGGGTTTAAGTGTTTTACTTATTTTATCCTTTCATTTTTTTCCAACTAGCAACTTAACAGATTCCTGTTTGTTATATTTTATAAATATGTCCAAGTTTAATAACATGAGAGAAATACACATTTCTGTTTATTCAGTGTTTAATACAGCTGGAATAATGAATTATTAAAATAATACTGTACTTTTTTAATTTACTCATAATAAAATTAACTAATAGTAAATATAAAAAAACAATTAAAAGGGTAAATATATTTAATAAACTCAAACAGTTAATGTATTTTCATAAACAATAAAATGTAAATATATATAATAAACTGATAAATGTATGTGATGAAATGATCATATACAAAAACAAACATCAGTTATTTGTTAACTGTATTTTTTTATTCCACGTTGTTAAAAGCTCATAGGGACGGGCATTGCAAATTAGCTCTGAGTATAAATATTGTAGTGTATAGTACTGTTAATACTTGACACTTGTCCCTGTTGAAATAAACAGTAAATGAAACTAGACATGGGTTTTTACGATGTAAAAACAAGTGTGCGTTGCCATGTAGCATGTCACTGCAGCATGGCTTTACCTGCAGCATTGGACTTGCAGAATGAACTGTGACCAAGTTCAGTTGTGTTGTCCACACCAGCTTGTGTTTGTCACATCAGCAGGTGTTTGTAATGAAGATAATTGTGTGAAAATATGTTTGTAGTGATTTTTTGTTAAAGTTGTTTTAGCTGGGTTTTGAACCCTGATCTCCCACATGAAAGTCCATGGCATTAACCATGAGACCATTGGAGCTGTGGCAGAGGGGATTGCCAGGAGTTGGTCTGTATGTGTGCAGAAAGGGACCACATCGCCAATGCAGTTGTTGACACTAAACTGCAATTTACTACAGCAATAGAGCAATATTAGGACATTATAGTAAAACATCAAAATACAATCATATTACTATTGTAAACGATGAACTATTGAGATTACATATTAAACTATGGTTCAGTACTGAGTAGGTACAGCAGGAGGCAGTGTTGGACCAATACAAGGTTCCACTGACTCCCATTATAAATTATTAAACATTTATATTTCAAAAACTATAAGTTTTACAGGCACCAAAAGGCATAGCCATCATTTGGCACAGGYGCTTTACAGATATAAATTACAATGGCAGCTCTAGGAAAAAGTATGCAGGAGGAGAAGCATGGCAAAGTGGAGATGACTTGGATGAGAAATGAATCACAATAGTACTGATGATCAGGTCTTTAGATCAGAAGAGTTGCAGGCTGAACTCTGCTCTGCTGCTGTATCAACAGTCTGACTCATGTTCACTCAGTGTTTCTCTGCAGCGTTTGCAGAACAAACAGTTCTGTGTCAGCTGATAAACGCCACAGATTCATGTTTCAACAAGTCTTTATTACACAAGAAAACCTGAAAATTAATCTATCAACACACACGCTGAGTGAAGCCTCTGAACACCCAGAGAGACACTTCCTGCAGTTTCTGTGTCATGTTGCTTCGACAGCAGCTTAAAGTCTAAACTCTGCAGCGTTAAACTGTGAATTTACTACATAAATCTGCATTTTACTGCAGGTTAGAAACATCAGGTTTAACTGGAGTAAAGATACAACTCTAGCTGGAAGAGGACACTGGACTGGACCAACAGTTCCAGTTCCAGCTGAAACACCTGCTTCCTGTTTGTGACAGGTTTACCTTTAGCGTGACGAGCAGCGTGACCGTCTCCACAGAGTAGTAGCCTCTGTCCACGTAGTCGCCCATGAACAGGTAGTTGGTGTCGGGAGACTTGCCTCCGATCTTAAAGAGCTCCATCAGGTCGTGGAACTGACCGTGGACGTCTCCGCACACCGTCACCGGGCATCGCACCTGCGGGTCACACCACCAAGGGTCACACCTGATGCATCAACTCTTTGGTTTCTACACTCTTCGTTTGTTTGGGTGTCGCAAACCAGAGAAAATATTTATTTAAAGAAATGTTTAAAACATCGAATCATTTCTCTTCCTGAGTGGTAACACTTTCTGTGTGTTTCTGGATATTTAGACTTTTCTTGTATTTACTACAAAAGGTTTATTTATCTCGTCTCTGTTGCAGAACCGTTTCTCTGTGGACACCTGTTAATGAGCAGAAAACCTCAATGACCCAAAACAACTTAATAAAACCAATCAGATGAATTTTCTTTAAACAGGTTTATTTTCTCAAAACTAAAACTCAGACCCTGAATTCATAAAACCAACTTTATTTATATTCTTTCATATATTTATATGTATATATAAACTAGTGCTGGGCGGTATACCGTTTTGTACCGAATACCGGTTTTTATTTTTGTTATGATATGAATTTTTTGAATACCGGACATTCCGGTTTAAATAGCGGAACGTTTCTTTGCGGCCGCCAGTGAACTGTTGTTTCTCGGGGGACATTTTTCCTTGCTGCACTGCTCTGTGCGTTAGCATGCTAAGGGC
>NW_013955023.1:6079-7958 GCF_001266775.1 Austrofundulus limnaeus
ACCTAACAGTCATGTTTTTGGTCTGTGGGAGGAAGCAGGAGTACCCGGAGAGAACCCACACATGCACGGAGAGAACATGCAATATTTATGTTTGTGGTTGTAATGTGACAAAATATGGAAAAGTTCAAGGGGTATGAATACTTTTGCAAACCACTGTAGCTAAAATCTAACCATGGTTATATAATAGCAGCTGCATTCTGACGTGATAAGCTCTTTTATATATATATTATTTATTTTATATATGTTTTATATTCAATTAATGTATGATCCGATTAGTCGACTAATCGAAAAAATTATCGGTGATTAATAGATTATAAAAATAACCGTTTGTGGCAGCCCTAATCATGAATGTGTCGCAACAAACTGAAGGAACAACTTTCTAAAAAAGTATTTAAACATGTTATATAAAAAAAGGATAAACATAAAAATTGATTAACTTTCAGTTATTACACAACAGCTTCATCACAGTTTCTTTTATTTGTTTGGTTTTGGACTCACCTCCTGAACGTTGGACTCTTTGGTCAGAATCTCTTTTGCCTGAAAAAACAGAAACAAGATTTATAAAACTCTTAATTAAATTCAGGCTCTTTGTCAAAACAATAAAACTCAAAAATAAATAAATTAAATTAAATAAAATTAAACTAAACCTCGGGCTAAAAAAAAAGAGTTAATATAAATGAGACCAGTCCTTCCTTCCTGCAGATAAACCAAACAGCAACAATCAAAAACTACAGAGAATGTTTAGATTTTACAAAAATCCACAAAACTTACATCTTTTTTTTTTTGTTTTTTTGCTTCACTTGGTGACGAAATGAGTTAAAATGTAAAAACACATTTATTAAAATGTAAACACTGAGGCAGTAAAAGTTTGGTGCAGATTATTCTCTGCCTGATGGACGATGACAGAAATCAGAACGGTTCGGTCCAAACGGACTCAGCGAGGACCGTCAGAACTTCATTTGTTTACTTTCTGGAGGTGAGCCCGCTTTTATGACCCCGCCCACATCGAGGCGGGAGAAAACTACAGAGACCGTTTAAAACGGAGACAACCTCATTTATCTGTAAAACAGAGGTTTTACTTCCAACCAACAGAATAACTGGTTAAAACCCATCATCTGCTGTCATCTCATGTCTGCAGAGTAACACACCTCTGTGGAACCAGAAGCAACACATCGTCTTATAATCAAACATGTTTATGTCTGATTCAGCTGAGACTGATTCTTGTTGCAAAACTTTAAAAGACAAATTAATGATTTGTTTAGATGCAATAAAGAGAATTACACTTTACTGTCTGCATTTAAAACTGAACATTTGCTCATAAACAGTTAATATGTTTTCATTTAATTTAAATTGTTTATTTTCAGACTAAACTTATGTTGAGAAACAAAACAAACTGAACCAAAAACCCAGAAAGATTCACATTTTTAGTATTTACCATGATTTAAAGCTTTGCTCACTTATGTGACTCAAGTCATCTATTAACTTTATAAACATTTGAGCTCTTAATTTGATTTACACTGCTCAAAAAAATAAACACTTAAACAACGCACGCTAACTCCCGATCTTAATGAAATATTCACACTGAGTACTTTGTTCTGTACAGAGRTGAATGTGCTTCACAAAAGTTTGATTTACTTGGAGTTAGCGTGTATCTGTTGAACTACATCTCAGAAAGTTAAACTTTAACTTGATCTTTTACACAATTAACCCAAAAACAGCAGAAAACTAAAACTATTCAAGTGTTTCTGCAGCTCTTTGATACAAAATCTTAAATTAAATCAGAAACCAAATAAAAATGATAAAATGTTACTGAAACCAGCCTTTTGGTTCCTTTTTAATCTGTTTAAACCTTGTGAATAATATAGGACTGAGCAAAAAC
>NW_013955023.1:8958-10712 GCF_001266775.1 Austrofundulus limnaeus
ATTTTAGGACAATCCACAGAACTTCCTGAGTTCAGTTGTTTTCCTGCAGACAGTTTTAATAAACACAAAACGCTGCTGACGTCAGATATGATGTTTAAAAGAAAAAACCTCTCATGCAGGTGTCAGTAAACCTGCGGCACCGTCTAATAACTGGGCAAGTCTGTGCAATGAAACGATTGATCAATAAAGGGTGCGGTGCAAACTACTGCACATATACAGGACCAATAAACACATAAAATCACTCAAACTGGCACATTAATTGATATAATATTCACAAACTGTTATATTCAAAACAAAAATAGAGGGTTTATAAAAGATAGTGGCGACAGGGGATGCGTCTATTCACTGGTTTGAAACGGTCTGAATCCTGGGCCTGTCAGTGCAGAAGTACCGCTGATGACCATTCCCACAAACTAAACTTTTACTGAGTGTAAAATAAACAAAAACAGTCACTAATTTTTGATCTGCGTGCTGATAATCAGATAATATACGGATGACTGATTAATAACTTCAGGAAACACAACCCGGTTACATGTTTTCCAGGAATTAGCCGGAGCCGCTGAGGCGAGGCAGGCCTGAGTGAAGTGAGCAGAAAGAAGCTCTTACCTTCTCACACAGAGTCCGGACCTGGTTCTCTGTTAGCTGCTTGCACTCATTCAGCTGCTCGATCCACTGGTCCAACTCTTTAGTGAAAGATTTGTCCTCCATCTCTGCTGCTAGAACAAATAACTCACCGCCAACTGATTCAGCTGTTTAGCTCGTATTGTTAACCCGGTCCGGTCCGGTCCGGTCGGAAAAAAACGCAGAGTACACCTGAAAATAACGAACCTTTCAAATAACGTGTGTCATGATAAACTACCAGCATCCGGCGGCCGACATTAAAGCAGCTGAAACGAGCCAGGCGAGCCGGAAAGGTCGAGTGTCTCCGCTGCGGCACGACGAAGCGGCGTCGCAGGAGCTAAAAGAGCTAGCTGCAACAACATCCGGGTATTTCAGCAGTGCGCAGGCGCGACGCAGCAGCGACACCCGGCGGGAGGACGAGAAACTACAACTCATTTTATTTATTCTTTAAAGTTGTTTCTAATTAAATTAATTCTTAATTATAGCGGTTTGCTTAATCAAAGTTGTAAAGTAGCTAAGTACAAAAACGTTGTTACTTTTCTTAAGTATAAATTTTGGTTATCTATACTTTACTTGAGAAATTATTTTAAAAATTGTAGTTTGTGTGAAGAAGAGCAGAGATAAATAAGCATCTGTAACAGTTAGACTAATGCATCCTAAAATTTAATATAACATTATAATCATTATAAATGTTTCCCCTCACATTACTGTAACAAACCAGCTGTTTGTTTTAACATCTTTATTTAGTAACACTAACCTTACCTCAAATATGTTGAAAAGCTTTTATTTCTGGTGGATTTAAAGAACAACTGCTCTGTAACAAACTATTAAAATGTAAAGATATTAAAAGTAAAGTATAAAATATAAAGTAATTCAAACATTTATATAAAAAATATAGGCTTTCAGATTTTATAAAGTAAATTACTGCAACATAAGGCCTTGTTTCCTGTTCACAACCAGTCTAAAACTCTTAACGTTACATCGACAAACATCCAGATGTGTTTTTGTGATGATATTGAAACATTATGATCTGATATGTTTGATTGTTTATTTCTCAAAATTACAAATGTTCTCTGAAAAAAAAAATAATTTATGAACAATTACAACAGTGAACTTCTCATTAACACTATTAT
>NW_013955023.1:11712-15025 GCF_001266775.1 Austrofundulus limnaeus
CTGGTCAAGTCCTGTCCCTGGATCTGTCCTGGTCAGGTCCTGACCCTGGATCTGTCCTGGTCAAGTCCTGTCCCTGGATCTGTCCTGGTCAGGTCCTGACCCTGGATCTGTCCTGGTCAAGTCCTGTCCCTGGATCTGTCCTGGTCAGGTCCTGACCCTGGATCTGTCCTGGTCAAGTCCTGTCCCTGGATCTGTCCTGGTCAGGTCCTGTCTCTGGATCTGTCCTGGTCAGGTCCTGTCCCTGGATCTGTCCTGGTCAGGTCCTGTCCTCATCAGATCCTGTCACTGGATCTGTCCTGGTCAGGTCCTGTCTCTGGATCTGTCCTGGTCAGGTCCTGTCCCTGGATCTGTCCTGGTCAGGTCCTGTCTCTGGATCTGTCCTGGTCAGGTCCTGTCCCTGGATCTGTCCTGGTCAGGTCCTGTCTCTGGATCTGTCCTGGTCAGGTCCTGTCCCTGGATCTGTCCTGGTCAGGTTTTAAACGTCAGAAAAACTGGTCCTGGTTTTGAAAGTTAAACTTTTTAAGTTTTATGAAAATAAATTCCTTGTTTTCCTCTCTGAGCTGCATCACTTCCTGTCTTCAACTCTCTGAAGACAGGAAGTGATGCAGGACCTGACAGGGGACATGTGGACGGAGACAGGAGACATGTCCAGTTAGACACGTCCTCCTGAAGACACAACAAATCACACACAGGTAATCTTTATCAAAATAGTTTATTTAGAAGTTTTTTGTCACAAAAGCAGGACGCTTGTCTCTGAATGTCCCGGTCCACCTGTCCAACTAAAAGTGAAATAAAACTGCTTCATCGCTGAAGGATGAACTAAACGAAAAGAATAAAAAAGGATTGATAACAGCTCACATCACTGCTGTAAATGATCCGACACAGGAAGGAATCTGATGAGCTGTCTCTGTACAAAGTGTCCTGAAACACCAAACACCACCTGGACTTGGCCCGGTCCGGTCCGGTCCGGTCCGGAGGGGACAAACCTTAGAGAACGATGAAGTGCTGCAGCAGATCCAACAGGAGACGATAAACAGACAGACAGGAGTTCCAGTGCAGCTCTGCCTTCACACGGTCCAGTCCGTCCCAGACTCTGAAAGGTCAAAGGTCAGGGTCATGTCCTCTGACGGAGCACATCTGTCCACCATCTTCTTCTTGTTTGTCTCAAACCAACAGGAAGCTTCTCCTGGCAGCTGCTGCGTGTTCATGGAACATGTTTCCTGCTCCACAGAGGGCTGATGGGAGAAAAATAAAAAGAACAAACGTTTCATCCTTCCATCCTCAGGACCGCCCTCACCGCGCAGCACTGAAGCGAGTGGGCGGGCCGGCCGACGGGCAGCTCCACCCACGCTTTATTTGGCGGGAATCTTTGCTCGTTTCCGTGCGATGGCGTCCTCCACGGCCTTCAGCTGCTTCAGCAGCTCCTCACGGCGGGACAGCGTGTTGCTGGGTTTACCAGAGCCGGCAGCCGGAGGCGGGGCAGGAGCCGTGGGTCTGCTCGATGGTACTGCCGGGCCTTTCCCAGATGACTTGGGAGGCGGAGACAAAGGACGTTTCCTAAAATAAACAGAGGTTAGAGGTGAAGTTTAACTGCTGCAAACCAACAACAGGATGTCAGGGAGAGGAGAAAAAGGAAGAGGAAGCTCTACTTAGACGAGTATATCACCAGTTTTACTGTTAGCATCGTTAACCCACTAATGCTAACAGTATTAAATACTGCTAAACAATGCTAATTCATGCTATTAACTAATGTTAACCAATATTAACTAATGCTAACCCATGATAATTAATGCTATTTACTAATGTTAACTAATGCTAACCCATGATAATTAATGCTAACCCATGATAATTAATGCTAACCCATGGTAATTAATGCTAACCCATGGTAATTAATGCTAACCAAAGTTAATTAATGCTAACAAAGTTAATTAATGCTAACCCATGGTAATTAATGCTAACAAAGTTAATTAATGCTAACCAAAGTTAATTAATGCTAACCAAAGTTAATTAATGCTAACCAATGCCATTTAATGTTAACTAATATTAAGTAATGTTAACTAATATTAAGTAATGTTAACTAATATTAAGTAATGTTATCTAATATTACCTAGTCATCATCATTAAACTTTACAAAGCACTTTAACATCAGCCACAGCTGAAACAAAGTGCTGAACACATGAAATAAAACACAACATAAAAACACAATAAAACCACACAGATCTCAGCTGGGTTGAAGGCCAGTGAGAAAAAAAAAAACAAGTTTTTAGTTGAGTTTTAAAGACGGACAGTGAAGGGGTCTGTCGAACATACAAGGGAAAGGCGGTCCACGTTTTGTGACAGGTTTAAAAAGGTTAAATGATGCTGACAAGATTCTTCTTCTTATAATTAAATGTTTTTGTCAGAGATAAGAACATGACAACGTTTCAAAGATAAATGTCAGAAGGAGGTGAAACAATGACTCAAAACTCTGACTTCTCCACTCCACATTAAACATTTTTGAATAAGTAATTATTTTAGGTTCTGGTTTTCTTAGAGCTCTAAGGCTGTAAAAATTTGATTTATTAAAAAAGGATCTATTTAATTCTGGGACTTTTTCTGCACTGAACAGTGAATATTTTTGCCTGAGTAACAGTTTAATATGAGAATGCTTCCACTTTAGTGAGTTCCTCTTTGTGGCCGATGAGAATTACACTTCAGCTCTGAAAACCCTGAAGGCTTCATTCAACTTCAACCAAGACCAACAAGGAACCACGGCTGAGTCCAGAAAGTCCAAACTTCCAGCTGCCTGAAGCACAACAAACAGCACCAACCTGTCACCAGGGAGCGGCGCCGGGCGAGATCCCTGCCCTCTGGACCGATCCATCTGAGGGGACTGTGGGGGTCGGCCAGGAATCCTTTTATCCCGTCCTGAAAAACACCCACCATTTGATGCTTACTGATGGAAATAACACTTCAGCTGCTGTAAACAAACACAACCTGATTCTTTCTATGGACTCAACACGTTGACAGCAGGAGGCATGGTAACTGTAGTAAAGATGGTGTTTGTTGAATGGATCAGTGGTGCTGCTCAGGTGTGTCCCTCACCTCTGTCAGGTGACATGGCCATCCTCTTACTGGCAGGAGAACCAGGCTGGTCTTTGTCTGAGGGCAGGTACCGCTTCCTGCTGCCCCGGTCTGCCTGCTGCTGACAAACAACAAAACATCACGAGTCAAACTCTGAAAACAGCTGAAAGGAACGAGACCCAGACAGACTGAACCCTGGGAAATAAACAGAAAAATGTATAAATAAATATATAAACAAATACTAAAAGAA
>NW_013955024.1:0-1218 GCF_001266775.1 Austrofundulus limnaeus
CAGACAGACAGACAGACAGACAGACAGACAGACAGACAGACAGACAGACAGACAGACAGACAGACACGACCGAAAACATTACCTCGCCCTTGGCGGAGGTAAAAATAAAACACTACATGACATTGTAATGCTGTTTTATTATTTTCATTTGTTTAATAAATACACTGCCATTAAACAACTTACATGTGTGATTACTTTTTGAGATATGTCTATTTTGGAGTTGTAGCCCCTCCTGGAGTAAAAGGGCACCCTAGTGCCCTCTATTGACCAGCCACCACTGGGTCAGCCATTGTTTGCTGTATTTGTCTTTTTATGTAGAGAGAGTGATTTCCTGCTATTTTTTATTACATTCATCATTTCCTCTATTTGCTGTAGAATATCTGCAGTACCTCAACCATCTTCATATAAAAATTGAATGTACACAAACATTTTCTTAGCTGTTACCATCTCTACTAAGGCCTGAGCAAATCATATTCATTTATATTTTTTAATTATTTACGTAGAATTATATAGATTATTTTTACATATAGAGTAAAAACATTGCATTTTTATGCATAAGTTGTGCATGGCATCCTATTATTATTAAGCTAATTTAATATGTAAAATGACCAACTTGAATTGGTGTGAGTACAAATTTGCAAAAATAGACCAGTATTTTGTAGAAGACTTGGTCCCAACCCTTATYTTCACCTACCCTTTAAGGTTGATACGGTGAGTAGTTCCAGGAAGAAGCAATGGTGTGTATGTCGAGGTTTCTTTCATGGCACAAGAGTTATAATAACTATAATAACTTTTACTAGATAACGGTGAGTAAATACAGTATTACATGAATTTGTAGCATTCAAAAGTACTTAACAAACATTAGTGTAAATCATTTACAGGATTTTCTCAAGTAAATCTTACAAGTTCTTTATAACAGTGCGCATGTCATGTTTTGGGCTGCTCCATCTGTTCCTGCCYCTCTGTCACTCTCACTGAGCTCCTCTGATCACTCCTTTCCTCCTCACCTGTGCCACAGCAATCAGCCTCATCTGCCTCACCTGTCCTCCCTCCTATTTAAGCTCCCTTCCCTCACTCAGCCTTTGCCAGATTATTGAATGGTTCGCCCAGTAGATGTCCAGCGCTTTATCCATGTGTAGCAATAACTTGGAGTGGAATGTTAATGCTCCAAACTTTGCTCACCACATGATTCTGCCATGTTTACAAGAGAACAGTGAC
>NW_013955024.1:1620-6041 GCF_001266775.1 Austrofundulus limnaeus
CATAACAGTGAAATAATAAAACTTTTAAACCTGTTTTTGTCTTCAGTGGTCCTGAATCCAAAAAACCCTTCTGACAGAATAATCTGGCCACAAACAGAGATATGGATTCAGAACAAACCCAGTGGCGGTCTGGTGTAGAGGGCGCCATCAACAAGCTTGAGACTAACCTCCAGGAAATGATGCAAATGATCCGCGACCTGTCCGGATCACAAAGTGGAGCGGGACCTCGACCTAACCATTCTTCTCCTAACCCCTCTCAGTACCAGGTTTCTCCTATGCATGAACCCAGGCTCCCAGCTCCGGAGGTGTTCAGAGGGGAACCAAGCCAGTGTTGGGCRTTTCTCACACAGTGTGAGATTCACTTTCAGCTGCAGCCCTCCTCCTTCCCCACTGATTGCTCAAAGGTCGCCTACGTCATCTCTGCTGTCCGGTAAGGCTAAACTGTAGGGCACGAATGAATGGCAGAGGAACTCGTTTATATGCTACACTTATAAAGACTTTGCGGATGAACTGGTAAGGGTGTTTGATCCTGTACCACCCAAACGTGAGGCAGCCCATAAACTGTTTGTTCTAAAGCAAGGTAACCGCAGAGTCACAGAGTATATCATAGACTTCCATACCTTTGCCTTGGACAGTCAATGGAATGATCCAGCACTAATGGATGCATTTTTTCAAGGCTTAAAGGAGGAAATTAAAGATGAACTGGCCATGAGAGATCGCCCAGGAGACCTACGTACTCTGGAGGAACTGGCTACTCGTATTGACAACAGGCTGATGGAATGCAGACGTGAGAAAAGAGGCACTTCCTACTCCCTGCCACGCTTTCAAGGAAAAAAACGAACCACCTCTCTGGACTCCTAAGATGGCCCCAACTTTCTTCCCCCGGAGGAACCCATGCAGATCGGCAGAACCAAACTCTCCTTGGCGGARCGGAACCGCCGCAGGTCAGAGAACTTGTGTTTTTGCTGTGGGGCTAAAAACCACCAAATCAAGGACAGCCCATTAAAAGGTCAGGCTCGGCAGGGTCCAGGAGAGTCCTACTGAGCCCAGTATAAAAAACTGAGATCTCCTCCTTGCTCTCCCTGCCTGCTAATTTGTGTGTCAACAGTGTCCTGAGTCAGGTCCAGGTTTTCTTCGATTCCGGTGCAGACTCTGAGTTTATTGACCATAACTTTGCTAAAGCCCTAGGGGTCAAGTTATTGTCTACACAAAATGACCACAAAGTTACTGCATTAGACGGTCACRTACTCAATGCYGACAATCTAGAAACTGAGTTCGTTCAACTTTCATTATGTGGTAACCACCAAGAAAAGATCAAATTCTWTGTCATTCARTMACCTGAGCTACCTGTTATTCTGGGATCTACTTGGCTTAAGAAACATAATCCTCATATTGACTGGGTCAAAAGAGAAATCTCAGGCTGGGCTAATCAGTGTTCTTCTTCATGTTTGTTGGACGCCAAAGGGTCTTCCTGTCCTCCAGAAGATACTAATAAAAATTATCCTGATTTAACTAAAGTACCTAAGGAATACCATGATCTAAAAGAAGTCTTTAATAAGTCCAAAGCCACGTCACTACCCCCTCCCCCATAGACCTTACGACTGTCCGGTTGATCTCATACCAGGTACAGTTCCCCCTAGGGGAAGGTTGTTTTCATTATCTGTACCTGAAACAAAGGCCATGACTAAGTACATTGAGAAGAGTTTACAGGCTGGTATAATATGCCCTTCTGCATCCCCAGCTGGTGCAGGGTTCTTTTTTGTCAAAGAAAGATGGTTCCCTAAGACCCTGCATTGACTATCGGGGTCTTAATAACATTACTGTCAAAAACAAATATCCCCTACCTGTGATGTCCTCAGCTTTCGATCACATTCAAGGGGCCAAAACTTTTACCAAATTAGATCTCCGCAACGCTTATCATCTTGTTCATATCAGAAAAGGAGACGAGTGAAAAACTGCTTTCAATACCCCCACTGGTCATTACGAGTACCTGGCCATGCCTTTTGGGCTCACCAATGCCCCTGCTGTTTTTCAGTCCTTGGTAAATGACCTGCTTCGGGACATGATTAACCAGTTTGTGTTTGTGTATTTGGATGACATTTTAATTTTTTCTAAAGACCCCGAGAATCAYAGTAAACATGTCAGAGCAGTTCTACTTAGACTCATCCAAAACAATTTATTTGTAAAAAGCAGAAAAATGTGAATTCCATCAAACCCCTACATCTTTTCTTGGATTCATAATCTCACCCGACCAGACAGCCATGGACCAAAGTAAAGTGGTYGCCATTAAAGACTGACCCATTCCCAAAGATCGCAAACAACTCCAAAGGTTTTTGGGGTTTGCTAACTTTTACAGCAGGTTTATCAAAAATTTCAGCCAGGTCGCTGCCCCCCTCAACTCACTCACCTCAATTAAAACAAGGTTCAAATGTAACGACCAAGCCGATGCAGCTTTCACCAAACTTAAGGGGTTGTTTATCCAAGCCCCCATCCTTCATGCTCCTGACTGCAACCGGCAGTTTATCGTGGAAGTGGACGCCTCCAATACCGGTGTGGGGGCCATCCTCAATCAGGTGGGTGAAGACGAACAAATTCATCCATGTGCTTTCTTTTCCAGAAGCCTCTCCAGTGCTTAAAAGAATTATGATGTTGGAGAACGTGAACTGTTGTCGGTCAAAATGGCCCTGGAAGAGTGGAGGCACTGGCTCGAAGGAGCCAAAGAACCCTTTGTGGTCTGGACCGACCATAAAAATCTGGAGTACCTTAAGACTGCTAAAAGGTTGAACTCCCGCCAAGCCAGGTGGGCCCTATTCTTCTCTTATTTTTGTTTCTCCCTTGCCTACAGACCTGGGGAGAAGAATGTTAAACCAGACGCTTTATCCCGGATTTATGATGAGCAACCTTGTGATCCAGAGACTGAAGAGTTCATCTTACCCTCATCGGTCAGACTATCGGTGACCCGTCTGGAACAAGAAGTCAGAGAGGCCCGTGGCTCCCACCCGCCCCCTCCCACATGTCCTCCTGACTGGCTTTTTGTCCCTCAACACCTCAGGTCCAAGGTACTCACATTTTGGCACAGCTCCAAGGTTTTCTGCCACCCTGGCATAACAAAGACCCTGTCAGTGGTCAGTTCTCAGTTCTGGTGGGAGGACCTGTCTAAAAATGTCAGGGAGTTTGTATCTGCTTGTCCCCAGTGTTCCCTGTCCAAGTCCAGCCATCATCGTCCTGCAGGGTTACTACGCCCCCTACCCATTCCCCCCAGGCCCTGGTCTCACATCTCCATAGACTTCATCACTGGTTTGCCTCCCTCCTCCGGTAACTCTGTCATTCTCACTATTGTCGACCGGTTTTCCAAAATGGTTCATCTAGTCCCCCTCAAGAAACTGCCTACTGCCAAGGAACTCGGTGAGATTCTGGTCAGGGAAGTCTTCAGACTGCATGGCGTCCCGAAGGACATCGTCTCAGATCGGGGTCCTCAGTTCWTCTCTCACTTTTGGAGAGAGTTTTGTGACCTCCTGGGTGTCACCGTCAGCCTGTCATCTGGATTCCACCCTCAAAGCGATGGGCGGACGGAGAGGACCAACCAAGAGGTAGAGACCAAGCTCCGGTTGCTCTGCAGTACAGACCCTTCCAAGTGGTCTAATAATCTACCTTAGGTGGAACACGCCATAAACTCTCTACCCTCATCAGCCACCGGTCTCTCACCTTTTTATACTGTTAATGGYTTTCAACCTCCTATGTTTTCTGTCTAGGAACGACCTGCCAAAGTGCCCTCCGCCCACGCCGCTGCCCATCGTTGCCAGCGGATATGGACCAGAACCAAAAAGGCTCTTGTCAAGACTTCAGCCACCTACTCTCGCACGGCCAACAGTAAACGGTCGGTTCAGCCCGAMTACCAGGTGGGCCAAAAAGTGTGGCTTTCCACCAAGGATCTCCCTCTYAGAGTGGAGAATCGCAAACTGGCACCCAGGTTCATCGGTCCATTTCCCATATCCAAAGTCATCAACCCCGTTGCAATCCGCCTCCAGTTACCCAAGAGCTCCAGAATCCACCCGACGTTCCATGTTTCCACAGTCAAACCCCACCTGTCATCCAATTTACTCCCCACCTCCAGACCCTCACCACCCACCCGGATCATCAATGGTGCCCCAGCCTATACAGTGAGGAAACTCCTCCGCTCAAGAAGATGGGGCAGGTCCATCCACTACCTGGTGGACTGGGAAGGGTACGGCCCCGAGGAGCGGTCATGGGTTCCTGCTACGAACATTCTGGACAAAGATCTCATCAAGTCTTTTCACAGAGAACATCCGGACCAGCCCATTTCCTGTCAGGAGCCAGGACCTAAGTGGGGGGCTCTGTCATGTTTTGGGCTGCTCCATCTGTTCCTGCCTCTCTGTCACTCTCACTCAGCTCCTCTGATT
>NW_013955024.1:7298-8764 GCF_001266775.1 Austrofundulus limnaeus
CTTTTTTTGTAGAGTAATATTGTTTATTTAGTAAATTCTAGTAGTTTAGAGATATTGATTTTTTTTAATTTAAAAGAATAATTAAATAAATGTTACTACACCCAAAAATCCTATTTTTTTCAGTGCAGAAACACCCTCCAACTTCTCCTGTGCACCAGCCAAGCAGCCAGTGTTTTCCTGCTGCACTTGTTCAGGGTAACCTGATGGACCCCACCTGCATGATTTAATGAGTGCTTTGAGTGGCAYATGGTGTTAACTCTGAGAGCACAAGCAAGTCTCATCAGCCTTGTCTTCTGGAAATAGATCCCCCCCAAGATAATTAAAAATGTGCACCATGTGAGAAATGAACATGGCATTAATTACAAGGACAATTAAAGGGTAAAATGCTGCATCTTGCAAGAAACCTTTCCAGACTTTAACCAACATTTTCCAAGTTCATTCACCATCTGGTGCAGATGTCAGTGCCTCATACAAAAACACATTTACCTAGGGTTTAAACCCCTGGCTCCGGTTYTCTTGTCCTTATTTTCAAACATGACAACATGCTGATATTACAACAAAGGCGATAACTCTCTCACAACTTGCAGAAGGTCGAATGATGTGATTAACTTATTGTTTTGTATTTTTCAGTGAAATGCATGCAGGATCTAACCCTAACCATGTCATCAGACAACTGAATTATGGGACATTTAAAGAGCTCTTGGCACTCTGTGGGATCTGCAAACAAAAGCTTTTCATCAGATTTGAAACCTCCAGGACACGAGCAAACCCCACACATCAACAGCAGTTCTCAGGAYACCCTGTAATTTGTTCTCTTGCACCAACCAGGAAGAACAGGAAGAAAAAGAGTTGTGCACGACAAAATGCTTTAACAATGTGAGCCAATGGAAAATTTACCTGTTGAAAAACCCAGTGAGTGAAATCCTGTACTTGATTGTGCAATCCTCCAAACAACCCAGACCTGTTGAGTAACTCCTGTGTGAGGGACAATGAAACTCAACACACACAAACACAATAAGCTGTAATTAGTCCCCACATTTAAAACTGAGATAACCTCAAAGCTCTGAGGGGAGATTAAAAGTTCACAGAGAGTAAAACAAAGCAGGGCAGTGTTTAAGTGGTGCATCATGCTGAGTAAACTCACCGTTCAGCTAAAGTTTCATCCACAAGAAGCTCTGAGCTCAAATAAAACCCTGCGGTGGAGCCCTGTGGGCCAACACTGGTTCCTCACATCCCAACATGCAGGGTGTGGTGGTGAAGGGGCCAGCAGGTAATACAGCCCTAATAAAGAGTGGAGGAGGCAACAAGAGGCTGACAGAGAAAAAAATAAATCAAAAGAGGGAGACATTTATATGAGCTGTTGTTTGTAAAGTTACACAATCAAAAATTACCACCAATATTTTTGTTTTATTTAGACTTTTATAAGAAAAAAAGAACAGATTTATTTTTCAAAGTCAGTTTTTCAC
>NW_013955024.1:9764-11798 GCF_001266775.1 Austrofundulus limnaeus
TTTTGAGCTAAATATTTAGCTTGCTATCTAAATATGTAAGTTGCAACCTAAATATTTAGCTCAAAACTAAATATTTAAGTCACAAGTTAAATATTTATCTTGTTAACTAAGTATTTAATTTGTAAGTTAAATATTTAGTTTATAAACTATGACATTTATAAATGTATGAATCATATGGTGAAAATAAAACAAAAGTATTGGTGGTAATTTTTGACTGTGTAACTTTACAAACGGCAGCCCATAATTTCATCATTTGCCCAGCAACATTTCAGGAGAAACAACCTATTTAAAGATCATAAATAAGTGGATCAGTTTCCTGGAGCGCACTTCAAACACTTGTCAGACCTTGATGTGTTTCTGACTGAACGTGAGTGAATGTGGGCAAACAGAGAACAGATAGTTCTCAAAATGACCACAAGGTGACCTTGTTTTCAGACCATATTACAGAAGATCTCTGTGCCCTGAAAAAGTCTTCATAACCCTTTAACTTTTCCACATTCTGTTATGTTACGACCACAAACTCTTTCTCTGGGATTTGATCTAAGCTCAAACCATAATTATGGTATAATTCTGCTGAAAGCAGACCTCTGCCCCAGTCTCAAGTGTTTTGTCGTCTCTGACAGGTTTACTTCCAGAGTTACCCTGTAAAGCTTGTAGTGACGTATCCCAAAGATTTACAGCTGTAATTACAGCAAACAGCAGTACTACACAGTATTTCATCCAGGTGGGTTGATTATATTTTTTTCTGATTTCTATTTGTAAAAATGTTCAAAACCACATTTCACTTTTCTTTCATTTTACAATTATGTGTTACTTTGTATTGGTCTGTCACATAAAATTCAATTAAAATAGTTTAAAGTTTGTTGTTATTGTTTGACAAAATGTTGGACAAATCCAACAAGTATAAAAGCTCTTTTCTGTGTATCAGCATGTTTAAATATTTTAGAGAACACAGTGTTCCCTACCACAAGGATTTAACTCTGGTAGAAGTTGTGTTGAACTAAGCATGCTCACAAGTCTTTTTTTCCTGAATTAAAGTCTCTTAGGATCTTGTTGAAACGAGTTGCAGAAGGAAGAACAGTTAAGAGGACAAGGCCTTGTGTGTTTGTTGTACAGCAGGCATGATGAGTTCAGCAGGACTTAATACTCATATTTGTTTCAAACATAACTCAGCTGATATTTGTGAAAAGTATAACCTCGGCTGGTGGCCTAGACATTAACTGGAGAAGATCAGTTACACAGTGACCTGAAATATTGCTGACAGGGGACATTTTGGAGAGTTTGCTTCATTTGTGTCAAAGAATTACCCCTGCTTTTAAAACAGCAGGTTAAGAAGTTTCCAGCTTTAATCCAGTAGAGCACAAGTTTTTTTTATTATTTTTTATTTAAAATAGGAAGGCGTGCAGAAAGTATTTGGTTTTAAATTGTTTAAAGACCAGCAGCCTCATGTTTCACTGGTACATACGCACAAAAACCTTGCATACGACATTTTTCACACAAAACACCAGGGCCCTCATGCATTAAGGATTGCACAGCTTTCACACTAAAAGTTGACGTACGGACAAATTTAGAAAAGTGCGCCGCACCAAAATATTCAGATGTATAAAACTGTGCGCACGCAGGTCCTGCGTGTGCACGGTTTTATACATCTGAATAAAACTGTGCGCACGCAGGTTCCTGCTCACCTTTCCTTTATACATCCCAAAGAAGGTGGAGCTGAGGCTCCTCCCCCTGACACGCCTCCATTTAAATCTGTAAAATAGATGTAAATGTGTCCAGAGTGTGAGACTCTCCTCAGATTGTCTCTCTGTGGGATCAGACACGAGTTTTAGATGCAGGAAAATTATACATTAAATGGAGAATGAGTGAGAAAACTGTCTAAATAAGGAGTGGGGTAACATTGTTTTATGTGGTGCATTCACACAGGATAACTAAAGTCTGAGATTTTCCTGAAATTTACAGACATCTCCTGAATGTGATGTTGAAGTTTGGTTAGTTGTTGTCTATTTAGTTGAGCACAGCATTGAACGGATG
>NW_013955024.1:12798-15941 GCF_001266775.1 Austrofundulus limnaeus
ATACGAAAACATTGGCGAATGCCACAAATTCTCCTAAATCACTCGTACGCACAATCTAAGAACAAATCTGTGCGTACCAACGGTTCTTGCATGAGGCCCAATGTACTCGAATGGATGACCAGGGACCTCATGCATAAAGGAGTGCGCAGCTTTCACACTAAAAGTTGACGTATGGACAAATTTAGAAAAGTGCGCCGCACCAAAATATTCAGATGTATAAAACCGTGCGCACGCAGGTCCTGCGTGTGCACGGTTTTATACATCTGAATAAAACTTTGCGCACGTAGATTCCTGCGCACCTTTCCTTTATACATCCTAATGAAGGTGGAGCTGAGACTCCTCCCCCTGACACGCCTCCATTTAAACCTGTAAAATAGATGTAAATGTGTCCAGAGTGTGAGATTCTCCTCAGATTGTCTCTCTGTGGGATCAGACACGAGTTTAGATGCAGGAAAATTATACATTAAATGGAGAATGAGTGAGAAAACTGTTTAAATAAGTAGTGGAGTTACATTGTTTTATGTGGTGCATTCACACAGGATAACCAAAGCCTGAGATTTTCCTGAAATTTACAGACATCTCCTGAATGTGATGTTGAAGTCTGGTGTTGTTTATTTAGTTGAGCACGGCGTTGAACGGACGTTAAAATAAATAAATAAATAAATAAGTTATCCACTTTTTCCCTCTCTCCTTTGCTCCTTCGTGTTACATCAGGCGTTGTCATCTCCACAGACAGACCCCCACCCACCCCCATGAGTGAGTACGAGAGGCAGCTTGTGGATTTTTAGTAAAAAATATAGATTTTTGAGGCTCATCAGCTCTCAGGTTTCTTAAGGCTGTTTGGAGGAGCAGATCTTCGCTGAAGCAACACTACTCTTAGGTAAAGATCTCATCCTTGTGTTTACATTATTTACCTGAGTTTACCTGAGTGTGTTTTCTTTATGCTTACCTGTCTGCAGAGATCCAAGGACCTCCTGAGTATTTTTTACCTGCCTGATTAGCTTTACTTTATGAGCCGCTCACCTAATCCTCTCCAGCACTGCCTGTCTGCCTCCACCGAACCTAATACTCACCTGTGGAACCACTCACCTGTAAATACTCACCTGTGGAACNATCAAATTATCCACTTTTTCTGCTCTCCTTTCCTCCTGCGTTACAGCAGGCGCTGTCATCCCCATGGACAGACCCCCACCCCACCCCCACGAGCGAGTACGAGTGGTAGCTCATGGATTTTTAGTAAAAAATATATATTTTTGAGGCTCATTAGACGGTAAATGTCCAAAGGGGTTGACACATATGAACACCTTCCCAGCTGGCGAGGGTGCACGAGAATCCACCTAAAGCACAGCTGCTGCGCTCCGGCCACAACTCAGCTCAGCATCAGCCAGAGGGTTACACACAGAAAAAAATAACTACTCTTACCGTACAGTGAGACACCATTTGTATCTTATTTTGCTCCCTCTCTTCAGACTTTATTTTATTTATTTATTTTATGCCGCACGTAATGTGTCGGTTTTTCCGGCCCGAGGGACCCAAAAGCTTTTCAACTATGTGACAAAAATATAAAACCAGTTTACAGACTGGACTGAGGGTCTTTGATCATTTTTAGACTGATCTGTTTTCTTGTCTGAGGTTAAATGATTTTCAGTCCCGGGGTTCAGTTTCATCATCGTTCAGTTTAAACAATAAAAACTCAAACTAAAATAAAAATCTAACAGCCATCATGGTCTGTTTTTGAGTCTAGAGGTTAATAGGTTATTGGAACAGTATGAGTTGTAATAAACCCACATTCTTCACTCGTCACTTCCTCTATCAGCTATACAAAGTGTGGACATTAGGGCCGTGAAAAACCAAATTAATTATTATCATGTCAAACATGACTGTGTGTAAATATGCTTTACAACATTGGTATTGTGCTCACTGGTATTGCAATGACTATAGTTTTTTATTTTTATTTTTGTACATACTGTGCCCTACTAAGAATGTCAGCAGTTACACAGTCATTGAGACATTTTGGTGTTTACACCTGAACCCCTCCTGATTGGCTGGCAGCGCTAATCACCTCACCTGCACTGGATTTGGCTCATCAGCTCTCAGGTACCTTAAGGCTGTTTGGAGGAGCAGATCTTCACTGAAGCATCGCTAATCTTGGGTAATGATCTCATCCTTGTGTTTACATTATTTACCTGAGTTTACCTGATGGTGTTTCCTTTATACTTACCAGTCTGCAGAGATCCAAGGACCTCCTGAGTATTTTTGACCTGCCTGATTACCTTTACCTTATGAGCCTCTCACCTAATCCTCTCCAGCACTGCCTGTCTGCCTCCACCGAACCTAATACTCAACTCAAGATCATCACCTGTAAATACTCACCTGTGGAACCACTCACCTGTAAATACTCACCTGTAAATACTCAGCTGTTGAACCACACACCTGTAAATACTCACCTGTGGAACCACTCACCTGTAAATACTCACCTGTAAATACTCACCTCTTGAACCACTCACCTGTAAATACTCACCTGTAAATACTCACCTGTTGAACCACACACCTGTAAATACTCACCTGTAAATACTCACCTGTTGAACCACTCACCTGTAAATACTCACCTGTGGAACCATTCATCTGTAAAAACTGACCTGTGGAACCACTCACCTGTAAATACTCACCTGTAAATACTCACCTGTTGAACCACTCACCTGTAAATACTCACCTGTAAATACTCACCTGTAAATACTCACCTGTTGAACCACTGACCTGTAAATACTCACCTGTTGAACCACTCACCTGTAAATACTCACCTGTAAATACTCACCTGTGGAACCATTCATCTGTAAAAACTGACCTGTGGAACCACTCACCTGTAAATACTCACCTGTTGAACCACTCACCTGTAAATACTCACCTGTAAATACTCACCTGTGGAACCATTCATCTGTAAATACTCACCTGTGGAACAATTCACCTGTAAATACTCACCTGTGGAAACACTCACCTGTGGAACCATTCACCTGCAAATACTCACCTGTGGAAACACTCACCTGTGGAACCATTCACCTGCAAATACTCACCTGTGGAAACACTCACCTGTGGAAACACTCACCTGTAAATACTCACCTGTTGAACCACTCACCTGTAAATAC
>NW_013955024.1:18233-18608 GCF_001266775.1 Austrofundulus limnaeus
TAAATACTCACCTGTGGAACCACTCACCTGTAAATACTCACCTGTGGAACCACTCACCTGTAAATACTCACCTGTTGAACCACTCACCTGTAAATAAATACTCACCTGTGGAACCACTCACCTGTAAATACTCACCTATAAATACTCACCTGTGGAACCACTCACCTGTAAATACTCACCTGTTGAACCACTCACCTGTAAATACTCACTCTGGAACCACTCACCTGTAAATACTCACCTGTGGAACCACTCACCTGAAAATACTCACCTGTTGAACCACTCACCTGTAAATACTCACCTGTTGAACCACTCACCTGTAAATACTCACCTGTGGAACCACTCACCTGTAAATACTCACCTGTGGAACCACTCACC
>NW_013955024.1:19608-19943 GCF_001266775.1 Austrofundulus limnaeus
ATACTCACCTGTGGAACCACTCACCTGTAAATACTCACCTGTGGAACCACTCACCTGTAAATACTCACCTGTTGAACCACTCACCTGTAAAACTCATCTGTAAACACTCACCTGTGGAACGACTCACCTGTAAATACTCACCTGTTGAACCACTCACCTATAAATACTCACCTATGGAACCACTCACCTGTAAATACTCACCTATGGAACCACTCACCTGTAAATACTCACCTGTGGAACCACTCACCTGTAAATAATCACCTGTGGAACCACTCATCTGTAAATACTCACCTGTGGAACCACTCACCTGTAAATACTCACCTGTGGAACCACTC
>NW_013955025.1:0-365 GCF_001266775.1 Austrofundulus limnaeus
CAATGAATCTAAAATATATGAAAGTTTAATGTTTCTCAGTACATTACAGAAAACAATGAAGTTTATCACAATATGCTAATTTTTTTGAGAAGGACCTGTAGTTATAAAAATGCAAACACATCATTTCTACAAGATTACCCAACATTCCTGTGAAAATACTGGTCTGTCTGACATGAGGTGGAAGAAGACGGGGCTTTTTCCAGAATACTTCTTTCAACACTGCATGGTGTCGTATAACAACACTGTTAGGTGTTATACAAGACTTAACAGTGGGCAGGGCTTATTTAACACATTCACACCTTCACATTGTCCTGGTGACAGTGTGCCACCTAGGCTGCTGAAGGAGGTTTTTAATTCTGTAGGTC
>NW_013955025.1:2447-3326 GCF_001266775.1 Austrofundulus limnaeus
GATGATGATGATGATGATGATGATGATTTAACGCTGTCCAGTGTTGAGACAACACTGAGGAAATCAACACTGTGAATTAACACCAACAGGTATTGTCTGTGGGAAGAGATTTTTATTCTTTTTACATCATAAATCAGCTTTCTTCAGCATGAGAGAGAAACAGTGAGGATCCAGGATGTCTCTTCTCCAGTCCTATCTAAATGAAAATTAGTGCAGCATTTCCACTCGCAACCTAAAATAATAGTTTCCTTACAACCAACGCCCTTCAATTTTCTATCTAAAGTCTTAAAAACTCCTCTTTCTAAGCCCTGACTGGGAGCATAAATACTCATTTAAGTAAAACCTTCAATCTGAGCTGTCAGCATTAAAAGTTGGCCTTTCACAATCTGTGTTTCAGATTATGTAACAGTTTGTTTAAGGCAGGAGAGAAAAGGATGGTGACTCTTTTACTACATGAGGACTTACTGTCCTCCCCACCATAAACCCCAGTCTATTTCATTTACACTATCACTGAGTTTCCTTAAAAAAAACACATCCAACCTTTTTAGTTTAATAGTTTCAGATATTAAAGCTCTCTTCCCCCATGTATAGTTAGTGAGACCACCCTTAGAAGCTTCATAGAAGAGAAAAGGAGCCGACAAAGACAGGAGTAAACAGCAACAAGAAAATACCATTGTGGGATCAATAAAGAGTTTTATCTTATCATGGTGGTGTTGTGTTTCAGTTTATGCCACTTTTGATTAAAGACCTTACATTTTTCCTCAATAATGTAACATGTTTTCTAAATAAGTAATGTTTTTATCATCTAACACAGTGTTTCCCAAAGTTGGGGTTGGGACCCAAAGTGGGGTCCCGAAACATCAAGGTGAGGTCCTGAAA
>NW_013955025.1:7678-9879 GCF_001266775.1 Austrofundulus limnaeus
ATTTTTAAACATTTTGAATGTATTTTAAAGAAATTTTAAACTTGTCAAAAAGCTGTTGTTATTGTCAGTAATATGAAGAGCAGCTTCTGGTTGCAAAAGTTTAAAAATGCTATATTTTCATTTGTACTTTATCAAATTATTATGATAAATTTGTATGTTAGTTATGATAGTTTAGTTATAATGCAAATACAATAAAAATTAAACCAAGTTTCAGAATAATTATCATTTTGATCCATGCATTGGTAATGTCTGACTGGGTCTCGTGCCACTTTATGTTCAACAAATTGGGCCCCGAGGTCAAAAAAAGTTTAAGAACCCCTGGATTAGAGCTTTTGAAGAAATGTAGGTATTTCAATCACTGAACTCGGGTGTGTTAGAGAAAAGAAACAAGTGCTGTGGTTGTAAAACAGCTCCAGTCTTGGATCTGATGCCACCAAGCACTGAAGACTTCTGATAAGCCTATTCTAGTCTGGACAACATTTTTTGCATAAAACGGCTACAAAAATCTGTAACTGGAGTTATTTTAAGACAACAGCAATCGAAGCCTTTCAGACTAGCTTTTRGCTTAAGTAGAATTCAAAACATTTCTCCAGACTGACATCCAGAGACATCTACTAAAGCCAAGATTCATTTCTCTTTGGAGGGTTTCAGGGTCAGAGTTTATTATAAGCTGAATTCATTATTATAGAGAAGTTGTCAGTGTTTTGCAGAGTGTCTGCTCAGAGCAGAACTCCCGTGTTTGTTTTGATATCAGCCCAAGGTTGTACGCTGAGGTCTGTGCTGCTGAGCGCTGAATGTACCTGATTGGAGTTAGAAGACTGAAAATAAAGTTTTGAAGAAGAAAAACAGCTGATTCCTGTTTATTCGGCATACCATTTTGAACAACGCATTTTTCCAACAATTTGGTGACCCCGACGTGATGTGTGATCTTGAATAAGCAGAGAACAATGGATTTTATTTTTGGCTGTTTAAGAACCTGAGAAGATTTTTGAAACATCATCTGCTGAGAGTGAGTACAGAAAAGCTTCAAGATGCCTCCTTTGTTTTCCAAAGAGGATTTCTGCCAGCTTCTCCAAAAGGTGACGGTGTTGGAGCTCAAGATTCATCGTCTGGAAGCGATGAATGCTTTGGAGAACTCAACATGTGTTAAAATGGGTGAGAAGGCTGAGATGAGAGATCCACTGGACAAGGAGATGGAAGCTGCTTCTGAGAGTAAARCTGTATGGAACTCTTGGTGCCAGACCAAAAAATCTCTCAGGAAGGATTCAGCTCTTAGATGACATCGAATGGCCAGAATTACAGAGAAATGTTTTCTCTCCACCTGCAAGGAGAAKAAAGCAGCGACAGGCTGTAATCAAAACACCTGATAACAGCCAGAGAAATGAAGCAGTGTTTCTTCAAAGCAGATTCACACCACTGGAAGAAACTGAGTCTGAACAAAGTTCACTATCTGATCTCAGAGAGGGACCTGAGACCAGATCCAGATCCAGCTCAAAGCCAAAGCAAGTCCGAAGAGATACTTTCAAGAACCAAGAAATGCTGATCATCACAGATGATGAGCAGGTGATCAGGTGAATGAGATCAGAGGCTTCTGGAACAAGAAAAAAGTCAAAGTTCTGAGTTTTGCTGATAAAGTGTCTGACCTCACAGAGAAGGTTCTGGAAATCTCAGAATATCCAACTCTGAAGACTCTCATCATTCATACAGGAAGTGATGAAGTTATGAATCGACAGTCAGAAATCCTGAAGAAGGATTTTATTCAGCTGCTGAATGCAGTTAAAAATCTCAACATGGATGTATTCATCAGTGGGCCCATTCCTACAGCCAGAGGAGGAGCTGAGAGGTTCAGCAGAATGTTGGCTCTTAATGTTTTTTTGGAAAAGTCCTGTGTTGACCACTCTGTGAGTTTTGTGGATAATTTTGATCTCTTCTGGGTAAGAAAACATCTCTTCAAGTCTGATGGAATGACTTTGAACCGACATGGATCAGAGCTGTTAGCTTCAAACATGAAGTATTTCCTGAACTAATTTCCGGCTGGAACCAAACGACAGGAGAGTGATCAGCTGATGTCTGATGCTACGTTCACACCAAACGCGTTTTGAGAGGCCAAAAAGCGCAAAACGTCGCTCACTGGACGCTCTATAGAACGCACTAGTGTTCAGACCAGAACAAGCAGCGGCAGCAGCGAGGTGTGGGAGGAG
>NW_013955025.1:10879-20082 GCF_001266775.1 Austrofundulus limnaeus
TGATGTGGGCCCACATACTGTCCAATATCGTGTCTGTCGAAGATCCGTCGTGTCGTGTCTGCTACTAGCTAAAACAAAATGGCGCTACACCTCTGGCTAAGCTGGCAGTATGGTCGCTCGGCTGTTGACCGGTCGATGCGCTGTCACGTGGTTGTTAAGCGTTTTTTTTTCACACTGACCTTTCATAGTTCCCCCGAGAAACCCAGAGCCCAGCTGCTGGGAAASRCCTCCCGCTCCAGCATACGTCACTGCATGGGATTCCTTCCCCGGAGAGTGCAATGCTGAAAAAAAAGTCAGCAGCTCTTCACTCGACGTTTATCCACAAACTGGTCCTGGATTAAGCTCCAAAGTTTTTATAAGTCAGATTCTACTGTGAAAAATGTCTGTTTTATCCCCTTTTATGAGTTTTTGGCCACTGACTATCTTTAAATCGCTGCTTCCTGGTCAACAGTCGGCTCTGGAAGCGATCGCTTTTTTCTTTTTCTTTTCTTCTTTTTTTGAAGCGAGTGGTTGAAGCAAATGGAGCATAAGAGCCCCCTGGTGGCTGAAGAAAAAATCCACGTATAAGCCGCACCGGACTATAAGCCGCCTGGTTCAAAGTTCGGGAAAAAAGTCACGGCTTATAGTCCGAAAAATACGGTAGTCCACATCCTTTAACTCAGGTTGGGGGTTTTACACTCTGCTTGTACCCCGCCATTTCCCCCAAACGTCCAAAATGAGCTTCTTTCATAGGGTGGCCGGGCTCAGCCTTAGAGATAGGGTGAGGAGCTCCGTCATCCGGCAGGAGCTCGGAGTAGAGCCGCTGCTCCTCCATATCGAAAGAAATCAGTTGAGGTGGTTCATCTGATCAAGATGCCTCCTGGACGCCTCGCTTTAGAGGTATTCCAGGCACGTCCTGCTGGGAGGAGGCCCTAGTAAGACCCAGGACTCACAGCCTGGGAATGTCTCAGGTGAGCCGGAGGTCTGTGACCTGACCATAGATTAACGACTGAAGATGGAGATGCTTAATTTTGACACTGTGATTCAGAGAAAGTCCACAATAAATTTAAACCCAGTTTTTGTTTTTACAAATCATTAAAGTTGTATTTATTAGTTATTCCACCATGGGGAAAAAACGTTTATATAAATTAATAAAAATTTGTAATTAATCTCATGAGTGTTTGGAAACGTGTATATTCTGATGTTTAATGGTTCTCTGGTTCCTTTCAGGTGTTTTCTGCATTGATGAAGGACGGAAACAATCGAGAAGCGGAGAAAACCGGCAGCCCAGCTTTAAGAAGCTAACGCAGGCTAATCCAGATGCTAACTCTGTTAAAACTCCAGCTTTGAAGGTGAATTCTCAGCCTGAAGCCAAACTCGCTGCAGGTGAAGTTCTTGTTTCTTAACAAGCAGCAGGTTCCGGGACCAGAGACATTAAACCTGGCTGTTAGATGATCTCTACGTGTCGTTTCCTCTCTGCTGGCTGAGAGTAAAGCTTCTGATGGTCTTACCTCCTTGTTAGGAGGCCTCTAACACAGAGCATCAGGCCCTGTGTAAATCTAGAGAGACTTTAAAATTAACCGTAGGTGCTAATGATTTTCTAAAGGCTTCAGAAAAGACCCCAGTGGTTTCATTCGTCATGTGGATCCTCTTCGTTTGCTGCATTTGTGGAACCGAGACTCTGGATCTGAACATGGATCTGTAGCTGGTTAAGAAAAAGCTTAAATCTCAAGAAGAATCGAGGTTTAAAAATGAGAATGTTCCTGAATATACAGGTGTGAAAAGAGCCTAAATCTAACTGTTTGAGATGAACATTCTTTAGTCACTGAGGAAGATTTTATATCTAAAGTAGATGAGAAAACCAAGATTTTGGACCTTATTGAGCCCAAGTTTAGTTTGTTTCTGTGGGCGTTTGAATCAGTGTTTCAAGGATCCAGATTTCCTCTTAGAGCACTTTATTGAAAATGAGAAACCACACCCATCACGAAAACTCAGAGCGAGCAGAAAGAGGTCGACTAAAGGTTTAGGCTGCAGATGTTTAAAGCTGCAGAAAGTGTTCTTTTTTTCAAGTGGGGTTCTACAGAAAGGTTGTAAACAATATTTTACTTGAACAAACTAAATGTAGAGAAATGGAATTGAGTTCTTCCAGGACTGACAAGCTAACGGCTGGTCTGAACAGATTATATTGCTCCCAACTTAAATCAGCTCCAATCTCAAGTTTCATAAATGCTGTTTTCTAAACCTTTAAATCATTGTTAGTTCCATATTGCATTATTTACATTTGTAACACTACATGCTAGCACACATCCTTCCATCACTTCCTGTTGGAAGATCACATTGACTACAAGAGTAACCATGTAAAATAAACCTGGTGACAAGAGTAAAGCTTTATAAAACTGCTCACGCTGTTGTATGACAAAGATGATCCACTTTGGTTCTGGAGACGCTCAGATGTGCTGTTAAATCAGGATCTGACTGGGCTGTGACTGCATATGTAAAATTTCAACAAAGCAGGAACATTTACAGTTGCACTAAATTGAGGGTGTTTGGGACCAGCGAGCCTTGTGGTGAGGACTGTTTTTAAAATCACCACTCATTTTCACGTGCATGGAACCTGTATTCCAGGCCATGCATATTATTTTAATGCTCACCTTTGCCCACATCACAGCCGCCTCTATTTTTGATTGAATTCACTTCGGAAACGAAAACAAAGAGATTTAAAGTCGTGTTTGCCAGAGCCTCACTGCACAACACCTGCTTTCTACACCTGTAAGGCTGATCAGAAGAACTTTGTCTATGGTCTATTATCTCAACGTTTAGTGGTTTATTCAGATACTTCTTTTTAAATCCTTCCACTGTTGAAGAAATATTAAGTCAAAGAAGTGCTACAGCTAATGATATGATGATATAAACCCACCCTGATTTCATGAAACTCACTGTATGAGATCTCCAGAATTTATATTAAATAATCTGTTTTGGCATAATTATAACAAAAAAACTGTAGTTATAAAAAATGTAATGATTTTGAGGATGTTTATGTTCATTATACTCCTATTTAATGGATAAGTAACAAAGTCTGTTTACTTCAACCAGCAACAGTCATATTCAAATCTGTCATTTTGTGGGTCGAAAACGACAAAGTTTTGAAAACATTGATGTAAGTTAGGAGTTATTGTAAGACAACAGCAATCCATACTAGACTTGGTGTTGGTTTTAGTGCTTGTTAGCTCAACGATCAGGTCATGGTTTAATTATCTCTAAATTGAAATTGTTCAAAGAACCATCTACAGCAGGTAAGATACTGTTTACAACTTTTCCACAGAACCCTAGTTCAAAATGCCTGAACTATCCCTTTAACAACCTTACAAACCCTGAAACCTGCTTGTACCTGAACGGTTGTAATCACTCCTGTTAGCAAAACTGATTCATCAACAGATAATGAGTTTAATCTTCTTTCATCGTTCAGTCATGTCAGTCACCTCTGATTCTAATATCCTAATTCTTTTTATAAAGGTGGATTTCCTGGTAACCAGTGGTGCACAAACCAGTTTTTCAATCCCGATGTCCTGTCTGTTTTTTCAGATCTTTTATAATATTCTAAAAGTTGCTGGACCTAATAATTATTGTCAACAAGTTTGTTTAATCAAGTAATGTTTTTGAATGAAGGTCCAGTTTTACAGTTTCAGTCAGGTTTTGGTGTTTGAAAACATGGTACTGCAGGTAAAGTCATGTTAGCCTCTAAAATCTACATTAAATTAGATTTAAATCCTGTCTGAAAACAAAGGTGAAACTCTGCCTGCAGAGGAGCTGAGCAATAAAAGATATTACACACAGACTAAAAAAAAACTATTGTTTTTCACTTTGGTCAGGAAGTACCAACACTTCACTGCTGAAAGAAATTGTAACAAACACAAAACTGCAGAAAATGTGCTTTATTTGATATTTAAAGGTTTTTTTTTCAGTATTTTTCAGTAAAAAAAAATGTAGCTTGTTTAGAATTGTACGAAAAAAATATATAAAGAAAAACATGATTTTTTTAAAAAACTGATTTGTTCATGTTCTTAAATATTTTTGTTGCAGCTTCTACAGAACCAATAAACAAACTAATGAAATAGATTTAAAAGAGAATTTAGTACCTAGATATCTCAACCAGTCCATTCAGAATGTGTGATTTCAGATAAATAAAAAGAATTAATTGATTTTTTTTCTTACAAAAGTTTGCAGATAAATTTAAGAGTCAACAAGCAGAAACATGATTTTCTGAATGGACGATGAGGAGCAGAGGTGTTAATCCGGGCTGCATTAAACAAACCTGCAGGACGTTGGAGCAGACTCCCCCTCTTTCTGCTCCTTCACCTTTTGATTTACAAACATCTCGTTCAGCTTCCAAAACGGGCCACAGCGAACTCATAAATCCCCACCTGCAGAATGAGTTCTCACAGCAGCAGGAAGTGTTTTCTCTGCAGCTTTCAGTTGGTAAAACAGAAAACTCACTGTGAAAGCTGTGGAGGAAAACAGGAAGAGAATTATCTGTCGTTTCTATGTCTGCTGCTTTTATATAATCACTTCTGCTTGATTCTGCTACAGTATTTTAAAGGAGTAGTTCAGACATTTTAGAAGAGGGATTCTGTGGGGGTAAAAAGCTACAAACATCTTAACTGTTGTAGATGGTTTTATGAATGAACTCAATTTAGAGAAAAACAGTTTGATTTTGACCACAGCTAGTCTGAGTAGGACTAAGACCAAATTGTGTTTGCTAAACCTTTATGTTGTCACTACTACTCTAACAACAACAGCTAGCTGCAGCACATCCTGTGTAGCCTGAGAACACGTCCTGCAGGATTATCAGAGCACTTCTTCCTACAAACCATAATTAGACTTTTGTGATTGGAGTTATTTTATGAAAGCTAAATGTGTTTTGGAGGTGGCTGCACTTGGACCATGCTGACGAGCTAATGGCTAGTCAGCATGGAGCTAACTTCAGAGCACATTTTGTTGTTTTAAAATAATCCTAAATTGAAACATTTTCATAGACTTTTGTGTGAATGCTGTCAGTTTTATATAAAAAATTTTTACTACAACAGAAGTATTCTGATATTCCTGCAGGACGTGCTACAGCTAGCTGTTGCTGCTGCTATGTCCTCTGGAAATATCCACAGAATTCATTGTAAACAACTATAACAAAATAAACAATGTCAACATTTATTCGATAGCATTTGCAGGAAGTGTTGTGACATTTTGGAGATTAAAGTTGTATAAAGATGACGACAGTTTACTGTAGTCTCATTCAGAGTAGCCATTAGCTCATCAGTCGGGTCAGAATTAACATCTTTTTCTCCAAACTAAGGCTGTCCAAAGAGCTATCTACAACAGGTCAGATATTGATTGTTTGTAAACTTTACATAAATCCCTGCTTTTAAGATGTCTGGAGTATCCCTTTAATTCAAACTGATGAGAAAAAGTAAAAAGTCTGATTTAGCAAAACGTGTCTGAAGTGATTAAATGTTAATTAATTTTCTTAAAGATCATCTTTTCTCTGTAGTTCCTCTTGCATTGCTCCAGTAACAAGGGTTTGTTAAAGCCGGATCAAGAAACAGTATTTATCAGATCCCTTAGAAAAAGATGTTTACATTGAGGGAATGATTGTTATTTATAATTAAACAATAAAATGCTTTGTTCTTGTACACTAAAACTTTGTTTAGGGGTTTAATGAAGGCAGTGTTTTGTTCTTTTCAAAATAAAACTCAACCAAAGCACTTAACAGTTAAAAAAATGGAAACATATTTTTTTAAATGAAACCATGTCCATAAAACATTTAGTTCTCATTGCACAATCTGATACAGTGTTAACCTGTCGAGTTAAAACTCAACATGTTTGTTTTCTGATGAATCTCGAGCACTTTTTGAGTTTTTTAAATTTAACACAGACACACTAATTTAGTCGACTAATGACAAACTGGTCCTGAAAAATCTTTTTCTTAATTTTGAGCATCAAACAAACAGCAAACCTTTCTCTAGATTTTGGTTTATGTAAAAACACAGATTCTAAACTCATCTGAAGTTAATTTAGTTGTGAATTGTAATAAAATCAAATCAGCAACACAGTTTGGTTTATCTAAAAAAATGTTCAAATACTTTAAAATCTCCTTTTTAATCATAAGTGACATTTTTCATGTTGATAAAATCATCTAGAGTACGATAACCATAAAGAAAAGTTCATGATTTTAAAGTCTTGCAGATATTAAAGATGCTCATTTATTGTCTTTACCCAGAATTCCCTGCAGGATGTTGTAACTTGTAACACTCCATTATTCTGCTTCAAATTAAACTAATGGGAGAATATATTCCACAAAAACACCTTTTATTTAAACTTTACTGCTTTTTGTTGTATTTTTTATTGTAAATTCATTTATCTTTTATTTGACTTTATTGTACAGTTTGTTTTTCCCATAATGCCTTACGGATGGTGTAAATAAACTATACTTTTTTGTTTTGTTTTTTTATATTAACAGCCACTAGTTTAATGTGTAAATAAATAAAAGTATCAAAGCAAAAGTAGTTCTGGTTGTTTGTTAAATGAGCACTGATGAGCCACAACGTTGTAAAATGAACGTGGAAATGTGCACAGGCTCACGCCAACTCCCGGGCTGGTGCACACTCATTTCTCTGGTACTTGCACCTCTTATAACAAAAGTTATAAGGAAATTATCAAGCGTTCTCAACTTATTGGTGAAAATATCTCCTAATTGCAAAGTGAATAACAAACTCATTAAGTGACATACAGTAACTGAATTTGATTTGATCCAGCAACAAACAAGATCATTTATTTACGTAAATCAAACTAATTATGGGTGGAAAACTTAATTGTGGGCAATCAATTTTCCTATAAAACTTAAGAATTAACAACAATCAAGCACACGTCCGAGCTTAATTAATTATTAAAGTTTTTATTGATTGCTTTGACCTGTTTGAAGAAACTGGGAACCTCTCAGTCTTCATCATCACCATCTCAGCAGAGCAGAAGACACCTCTTGCAAATGTGTTAACCAATTCTCGTTTTTTCACTTCAGTAGGTAAAAGAACTTAATATTAGTTTCTTAATTTCTTCATCTGTGATTTTTTTAAGTAAAGAGAAAATAGGAGAAGAGGGAAAAAAGAGGAAATGTAATTATAAAGATTGAAATAGATTAGAAATATTAAATATACACCAAGAAAACACAGGGCCACACACCCTACGTCTGTCCGCTCACCTGAAGCTGAATACATGAAAACAGCAACAAAAATCATTATCTATATGGTAATAAAATTAATTACAATTTCTCTGTAAAGCATGCATACATTTATACATATACCCATACATACTGTATATACAGTATATATAGATATATACATACATATATGCATACATTCATGCATAATGTAGGTATATACACAGAGATATTTACACATTCAGTGACCAGTCAGAACCCCGCGGATCAGAACACCTGTTTGTGAGCGGTTGTGAACATACGTGTATATACAAGACTTCTCCAATGGAATATTTAACAGTGACTGTGGAGGACCGAAGACCCAACCCCCAAGACATGAGGCAGACACGGGGGAGATCAGAACCCAAGTAACCGAGAAGGATCCCGAGCGGAGAATCCCTAGGGACACCCGCATTGTAAGATCCGCCCACCCACCCCCAGATCAGACCATGGGGGAAAACCGGAAGAGTCCCTCCAGTGACCACATGCAGTAAACCAGCAGCAACAAACTCACGGACCCGTTACACCAGAGCAGATCCAGGCAAGGGCACAGTGGTCCGGGCCCCAAGGGTGTACCCCCCCTCCCCCACAGGCCAAAGCCCGACAGGGCCAGCGGACCCAAGCCCCAGCAGGCAGTCACCAGGCCAGGATGGCACCCGCCCCAGCGCCCAGCCCCAGACCCCGAGAACCCCCCAGCATGCCGGTGGGCAACAGCACTTCCCACTGGGGGGCAGTGTAGCAGCGGGCCCTCAGACAAACCAGCATGGGGGTGGCCCAGGCCCCAGCCTGACAAATACCCAAACATACACATACACAATCGCACCAACCCACCGTCATCCTCACACCCACTCATTCAAAGACATACTGTACAAGAAGGACGCCACATTCCACTCATACTCCCGATGCACACTCTATACCCCCAGGACCGGGACATGTACCCACTCCCTACAGGAGGCAGCATACACCCGAACCCAGGGGGCAGACCCATTCATTCTGGGGTGAATTCAATTCAATTTATTTATATAGCGCCAAGTCACAACACACGTTGTCTCAGGGCACTGTACATGAATAAAAGAACAATCTAAATAAGAAGCCAGCAGATTGTGTTGAATCACTTCATCACAGTCTCCCATCCTGAGCAAACGGTGGAGAGGAAAAACTTCCTGCTAATCAGGAAGAAACCTCCAGCAGAACCAGGCTCCGGGCAGGCGGCCATCTGCCTCGACCGGCTGGTTGGGGGACAGGAAAGAGACACAGATAAACACAGAAGAACTGGTCCAGGTGCACCTTCTGGAAAAGAGACAAAGAAAAAACATGTTATTGATAGAAATAATTACAATAAACATGTAGAGAAGAGAGACTAAAGACAACAGCAGAGAGAGGAAATGTGCTCAGTTTGTGCTCCAGTACTCTAAGTTTACAGCAGCAGAAATGAAGAATAATTCCGGAAACCTGAGTCTGACTATATGATTTATCAAAAAGGAAAGTCTTCAGTCTAATCATAAAAGTAGACTGAGTGTCAGCCTCACGGACAGAAACTGGAAGTTGGTTCCACAACAGAGGAGCTTGATAACTGAAAGCTCTGCCTCCCATTCTACTTTTAGAAATTCAAGGAACCACAAGTAAACCTGCAGTCTGAGAGCGAAGTGCTCTGTTAGGAAAGTATGGAACAATAAGATGTTTAATACATGATGGAGCTTGGTTGTTAAGAGCTTTGTATGTTAGGAGTAATATTTTTAATTATATTCTGAATTTAACAGGGAGTCAGTGGAGAGAAGCTAAAACTGGAGAAATATGATCTCTCCTTCCAACTCTCATTAAAACTCTAGCAGCAGCATTTTGGATTAACGGAAGACTTCTTAAAGAGTTTTTTTGGATGCCCAGATATTAAAGAATTACAGTAATCCAGCCTGCACGTGATAAATGCATTAATCAGTTTTTCTGCATCATTTTTGGACAAAATGTTTCTAATTTTAGT
>NW_013955025.1:21082-21411 GCF_001266775.1 Austrofundulus limnaeus
ACACACACACACACACACACACACACACACACACACCGCCAACAGCCAAGCCCACACACCCAGCCAACCACCCACCGGAACTCAGCAGCCACCCTGGCCAGCGGGCCATCCATAGCAACCAGGAGCCAAATTCCAGAAGTCCAAGCAGCACCAAGAGGATGGAGAGCCAGTCCCAACCCCGGCAAAACTCCAAGCCCCGAGCCCACCTGCAGCCCAGGACCACACCAGGCGGCCTGCCCTTCTCCAGGATTCCCCTCCCAAATGGCAGTCGGGGAACGGGAGAGTAGAAAAGACCCTGACACACACACACACATACCCCAGATGTACTG
>NW_013955026.1:0-1816 GCF_001266775.1 Austrofundulus limnaeus
TGTGTGTGTGTGTGTGTGTGTGTGTGTGTGTGTGTGTGTGTAATGATGTGTTGCTCAGTTCAGGCCATCAAACAGTCACTGCTCACTGTTTGGGTGGGACAAAAAGAGAGCACAGTAAGCATGAGTAAAAGCAGCGTCATCTGCCAGGCAAACCCTGGTGGACTAGTCTGGGGGTTGCTGAGGGCAGGACTTGGCCTCTGAAACTGAAAGATTAGGAGGAAGAGGAGGCGTGGCCTGTCCCTTGCAGTCAGAAAAGCACGTGGCCGTGCCTGTTTGCACGAGGGAGCAGCAACAAAGACCAGCCAGTCTGGATCACTAGACATCTGCTACGCACACATGTGCACGCCTCTCACTTTTTTTTTCTTCCACATGCACGCTCGCATGCAGGGGTGGGTGGTTTGCACTTTGATCTCGACGTGCAGGCGCGCGAGTCATTCACAAGAAGTGTGTCATGTGTCAGCTGGAATGGCCCAAAACCCACACAGAACAGCTTGGAAACTTAAAAACATCAACCTTGTTTGGTTTGATTTGATCAAAATGTCATGTTGCATGAGAACGCTGCTCCTCCCTGCAGGTTTAACCCCCGGGACCTTTCTACAAGAACCACATGTGAACACATACTGCACACAAGATAGATTGTTTTTTTACTCTCTGTATTTCTCACAGTTTTTCAAAGACATAAATGCATTATTTCATGCTTTTATCAAAGCGTTTCTCTGTACTCAGCAACAGACTGGGAGATGTGAGGACAAACAGAGCTGCTTGTGATCAGCAGAGCAGAGCTTNTTTTAAACTCATTATGTTTGTAAATATTTATCAAACATTATTTTAAAACATAAATCTGATTTGGAAAGTTTAAAGAGTTTCTAACTCTGAAGAGCAGAAACAGAGTAAAACTCTAATTTCCCACATTCTGATGGACCCTGAAGTAAACATCAGCTGATTGGACGATGGAAACTCAAACTGTCCAATCAGAGGACAGATGGTTCTCAGACTTCAGGGGTTTATTTTCTTTATTTAATAAACAGTTCAGTGTTTTTATTGGACTTCCAGGACCTGCTGGAACAAATCTGCTCTCTGATTGGATGGTTTGAATTCTCATCGTCCAATCGTCTGTTTAGATTTTAAAACAATTTAACCTGCAGTTTTTACATTTCTGAATTGACAGAAAAGGAACTTTTAGTTTTTTTTTTCCTGTAACTTTAACAGTTTAAATTCAGTAAATTTATATTTTTAAGCAGTTTAAAAACAAACGTTTGTCTTTCTTTCGATAATTTAAACGAGTTTTCCTCCATGTTTCAGTTTGTTGATGTTTTTGTGTTGATTTGAACTGATGGTGCCTTTTTCCTGACGATGGTGCTCAAACAGAATTTCACCGTTCGGTGAGTCCTGAGTGAAACTCAAACTGAACAGAACCGATGTTTGGACCGGGCCGGGCCGGGCCGGGCGGAGCAGAACCAAACGTCTGTAGATAAACACAAATAAATCTGTTTTTATTGAGCCGTGACTTTTACTGTTTGTTTGTTCTGTAAATAAATCTGCAGATTATTTTTACAAACAAACATCCTGTTTGGGTTTACAGATTTATTTATTTATGACCGTTTTGTTGATTTTGTTTGTTTGTTTTTGTTTTTTTTTCTGAAAATTTAGACCTGTTTAGCTTTTAATTCATCTGGATTCAAACTGAAACTTTGTCAGATTTTTAAAATAAAAACATAAAAATCTTTCTTGTTCAAGTGTTTTTTGTGTTGAAAAATACTTTTAAATATCTGTTTTTAAAATTTACTAAATTAGCTGCATAATCATTTAATTAAAT
>NW_013955026.1:2816-13950 GCF_001266775.1 Austrofundulus limnaeus
CACACACACACACACACACACACACACACACACACACACACACACACACACACCACGAGTGTTTGCTTGATCAACGGAGCCGCCTGCAGCGCTCAGGGACATGTGCTTGACGTAACCCTGAATAGGTGGGGAGGATATGTTTAGACTTGTTGAACCTTAGAGCAAACTGTACAACACGATGAACAACACACTGGAAGTAGCTGGTTTGTACATTTCACAACAGCAGAGCCAGTAAATGACGTGATCTTGTCTGTAGAGCTAAAACAAACCAATAAACAAACAGAAACAGAAGTCAGCGTTGAACTTCCTTCAACAAAAATAATTCATGTGATTCGTCTTTTTTCTGAGGTTTTCACTGTGATGTTTGTTAATCAGCAGGTTTTGGTCGGGTCAGGAGTCCAAAGTCCTGCTGCTGATCCAGTTTAGTCAGCCTCAAAGAAGTAAACAAATCTGATCAGTTTCTGTGTCCAATCTTACAGTCAGTTAACAATCAACTTCAGAATTGTTGTTAATTTACTGATATATTTTGTTTCACTATGTGATCATGATTTATACAACATATCATTTAATCATGATAATATAACAGTATCTTCTTGGTGCAATTCAAAAAAATTGCTAAACAATCCACATAACTATTTTTGTTTTATAAGAAAATACAGATATCTTTCAGTTCTAGTTACCACTTCTTTTTAACCCTCACAAACTGTGGTTAAAATCCAAACATTAACACAATGTGCATGTGTATGCTGTTTCCTGTTTGTGCACTTCTGCAAATCTAATTTTTAAGTTTAAATTTAGATGATAGATGTTAGAATAGAGAAGATGACGGCTGTGCATGTGTTGATTTGATCTTCCAGCTGATTCAACTTAATATTTTATCTTAGTTTCTGGATGAGGACTGCGTTTGGGCTCATCAGAGCAGAAAATTGGTAGTTGGGGCTGAAGTTGTGATGATTTAGGTGGAGATTTGGAGGTTTCTTTACTGTCTTTACAAGATTATCATTTTAAAACATTGCTATTTATAGTGCTGGTTTGGGAACTAGTTGGAATCAGTTGGCAACATGTTTTGAAGCCTCTTCAAACCTTTATAACACCTTTGTTTTTGTTGCTTGATACAAGTGTTTACATTGTGTGTCTGAGTAAAAGAGAAACAACAAACCAACTATTTTTGAAGTTGTAGATTCACATTTCACTGTATAGACCTAAATTATTTGATAAGATACAGCCTATGGACAATTTAAATAGTAATATGTTGCCTTTTATGGAATGAACTGTTCAAACTGGGTTTTTGGTTATGCTCTGTATTATTATTATTATTATTATTATTATTATTATTATTATTATTATTATTATTATTATTATTATTATTATTATTATTATTATTATTATTATTATTATTATTATTATTATTATTATTATATGTCCTACTAGTTTGTTCATTCATGCTTCCATTTAGGTGGATTACTCAGTAAATGGATTCGTGTCCTTGTAGGTGGATGACGTATAGACAATAAACGCAATCCTGACCTTGCGCATGCGCACACCCGCCCTCCTCCCTCCAGCAGCGATCAGCTCGGGGGCTCCGCGCGCAGCCAATGGGGACACGTTGTTCCACCCGTGACATCATCCGCCACTCCTCTAGCTAAAGAAGGAAACAAACATCCATCCAGAAGAGGACGGGACACGGAGAGAGGAAGGAGGAAAGGCAGGAGGCCGAGGAGGGGGGACAGCCAGACCCGTTTAAAGCCGCCTGACGGAGAGGACGACGAGACACAAAAACACCGCTGCCCAGACACGAAAACAGGACGATACCAGGACACGAAACAGTCGACCGTTTTCTACTTTTGTTGTCCTCTCGCGAGAAACTCATCTTTTTAAAGCAGGTGATTATCTTTAAATGTCTTTGGGTTTATTTTTAGACTTTTGAGTCGAGTTCACTTTGTTGCGGTAAGCAGCTAAAGCCGTGGGTGTTTCTGCTGAGAGGGTGGTCGATCATGGCGACCTTTAACTGTGGCTTAAAAGGTCAGGCGGTGTGTGCTCGGTGGGTTTTGTGTGGCGAACAACCTTCTTCTTCTTTCGTTTGTGGTCTTTTTCCTTTAACTTCCCACCACCGTGTTCCTCCACCTGACTTCATATCACAGGTCTTCGAACGTGACTCTGGTTTAGTCAGGACCAAAAAAACAAGCCAAGGGAGGGAGCTATAGCTAGTCCTGGTTTCTGTCTCTTGTTTTTCATTTTCGTCCCGAGCTGGGGGGATGGGGGATCTCCAAAGCCTGTTAATTCCTGTCTAGAAATAGAAAATTTATAAGCCGAATAGACAAGTACAGCGAAAGACCTGCTCTCAAATTACTGTACAGCTTTTCGCTAAATATTAACCGATTAAAAGGGTGGGCTTTTTTGCAGTAGTTTCTGCTCGGAGATAAAGAGGGTTTGCTCGATGTTTAAAGGCTTTGTGGGATCAGCGAGCCGTTTCTAAGTGCTTAATTGTGATTATATAACCATTTTATTTTAACATTGCTTCGATGGGAACACGGAAAATGCGTGTAAGCATAAAAGATACGAAACGATGTCTAAACAGGAAGCAAGAAGATTACAAAGGAAGAGGGAAGAAACAAAGAGAGCAGAGAGACCACAGTCTAGACTCTTGGTTGTTTGTCGCTGTTTTCTTTAGCTTCAGCAATGTCTTTTAACATATTATAACAGTTTTAGGTGAATGCTAAACATCAAACTGTAATCTGTTTTCTGGCCTGCCCTTCACTGTGACTCAGGAGTTTCTAAGCCAGCAGGGCCTGAAATATGAGCCCAGTTCGCGGATGATAAAGAGACACAGTCTTCCCCTTTGTTTGCTTGAGATTAGGCCACACATGTTTCTTTTTAGAGAGACTAGAACTGCCCAGAGCTGTGAAAAACCACTGCAGAGTTTAAGGAGAAAACGGTTCTCTTGGTTTTTTTTTATTATTATTATTATTTTTTATTGTGATGTGAGGAGGTTTATTATGTTTAAGGAAATTGTGGTTGTGTCTGTTTGTCTGGAAATCCCCAGACAAACCCTGTCAGCTAGGCTTTATAGCGCACTATTAATGTTGTATCTGAGACCTGGTTTGTATGTAGCCGTGTCAGATTGTGTTGTTGGCAGTTTCGATGAAGGCTTGAGGGTGTCTGTGTGTTTAGGTGACATGTGTGCTGTTTGCATGACAGCTGGGCCAGACGTGACAGCTGAGTCTTGCCATCCATTGTTCCTTTGTGTCAGTTAAGTTAGCAGTCATGGTTCATGTGTTAACTGCTGGGGCCCCCTCTCATTGCCATTTAGCTCCTCTGTAGTTGCAGTTTCCAACTTGCTCTCTATGCCAGTAGCTGCTTTTTAAAAGCAACTTTTTGTTGATCCAGTGATTTGATCGGGGCAGTGAATCAAAGAAAGAAACAGGGTTTTTGGGACGTTTGCTTGAGATTCCGAGGCTTTTTTTAAGTCAGGACGCCTGGAATAAATTTGCAGTACCTGCCAGCCTTTTCCTTGAACAGTCAGCTTGCCTGTCCTGTTTTTGTGGCTTCACACCAAAACAAGCAACCAGCTGACGTGTTGCGTCAGAACAGGGCCAAAGCTTATTTACTAGGAAGCTATCATCTTGTTGCTTTGTGATCAGATGGATGCTGAAATGCGATCAAGCTAAAGCAGGGAGACGGGGTGCTTTTTAACCTAAATTATATTCGTCTTCCTGTCTGTGTGTTTGTCATGGGTGCTTTTGATCTGTTGCGTAAAGTGTCTCCCATTACACAACTTCCTGTGGTATTGCAGCAAAGGCAGCAAAGGCAGGCGACAACGTCACAGGACTGCTTGTTCTGCCAAACTGCACCCATACACGATTGTTTATTGGTTGAGCCAGGAGGGAAAGATTGAGGGGGGGTTCGGTGTACCTTGTGTGAGGAGGAGCACGGGAGGCTCTCTGTAACAGCTGACCTACTTCATTTTAGTGTCTTCTGGGAACAGAACATCATTCCACCTGATGAGAAATGTTTGTTCACTCGCAGTGAAGGGGCTGCTGGTGAGTCAAAGCAACAGTTTGTGTCCAAACGGAGGAAGTACGGTGCCCTGATAAGGGAACGCTGAAGTTGTTTCTCTGATTTTACCCCAGCAGGTGTCAAAAGGGTTCAAGTCATCCACAAATAAAGCAGCGTCTTTTAATTATGAAGAAACAGCTTTAAGGATCTGTTTAAAGAGGCACTCTAAATGTGGATTAGATTTGGGGAACAGCAGTATTTACTCTTCTCGGAGCTGCCACGGTGGTTCTAGGGATGGAAAGGATAAAGGGAGGAAGGGGGAACGCGGTGAACCGAGCTGAGGGACAGAAGAGCGAGTCCTGTTTAAGCTGTTGAACAGAACAGAGTGTGTTGTTTGTTCTCTGGGCTTCCTGCGGAGAAGCACTCATTACAGCATTCAGAGCAAAGGGGCAAGTCAAAACAGACATGTTGGTTGTTGAATTTTCATAAAACCCCTCCCCGTGTTATCAGTCGGCTCTTTTTATGGCTACTTTCATATCCAGGTGTTTCTCCGTCGCTCCCCTTCTGTTGGGCCTAATAAGCATTCTCCCTCCGTCTCTCTCTCTGTCTCCTCTAGAAATGGCTCAAGAGACCAACCAGAGCCCGGTCCCCATGCTTTGTGCCATGGGCTGTGGTTTCTATGGCAACCCACGAACCAATGGCATGTGCTCCGTGTGCTACAAGGAACACCTGACGCGACAGCAGAGCAGCGACCGCATGAGCCCCCTCAGCCCGATGGGTAAGATGACAGAACATTTACACCCACCAGTTTCTCACAAAGCCTTGTTTTCCCTGTTTGTGATACATTTTTATGCTTGATGGTATATTCATTTTGTTTTTGTTCAAAAGTCAAATCGGTTTCATTGTTATGCTTCTTCACACGTCACTGTTTTGACTGACTCTCTTTGTCGTCTTTAAGGCTCCACTGCTAGTCCTACCTCAGAGGCCTCAGCCATCCAGAGACTAGAAGCCAGTCTAGCCAAGGTTGATGCCTCCCCTGCCTCGTCACCAGACATGTCTAGGTCAGTGATGTCTTCTTGAGTTTATTGTTTGGGCTAGTTCGACAATACCTCCTCAAATCCCAGCCTTCAGACTGACTGGTTTCCCCTTTTCAAAATTCTACTTGCAGGACTGTTCAAGGCTCTCTTCCTGTAACTCAACAGATGACAGAGATGAGCATTTCCAGAGATGACAAGCCTGAACCCCTAGAGCCTGGTAAATCACACACAAACCTGTTTGTACAGCAGACACGTCTTAGAACATACTGTGGCATTTACACACACACACACACACACACACACACACTGTTGAGAGCTGACAGGCATCAAGACAAGCTTTGATTTAAAGGAGTCGCTGCAGCCCCGGTTTATTTTGATACTTTGCTGCGTACCTTTAAACTCAACAGTTGGTTTTACTTACAGCCTCTGAGAAGGAGACGGGTGTCTAAAAATAAGCCTGTTTAAAAATACCTCTAAAGCACAGGACACAAAGATTTGTTCCTGCCTGCCGAAGCCTCAGAGCGGTGTACTGGATTCTGCCAAGAACATGAGACAGTTCAGAGAAAAGAGACGAATTACGTTATTTGTGACCCATCATATCGAAACGAGGATTAAGTCAAATTTGGTCAAAAGGACATAATTACATTTTCAGATTCCTGTTTTTAAATGCTATATTTTGATACCGGGATCATTCTAATATAAGTAAGTCCATATATATGACTTAATTTGTCTTGCTGGTTACGATAATATATAAATATTTGGTCTGAATCCTAATTTTATGTAATTTGAGGAATTTTTGTTGTCCTTTTATAAAGAGGAAACCTCAAATTATATTTGAATATTGAGATTTCCCATCTGAAAAGAAACAAAACTTTGCCAGCTCACAGGGAAAATCTCAAAATTGTAAGGCATTTATAGTCAAAATCAGGTGTTTTGTTGTTACTGCTCAAAAAATGCTTGAAATTTTTGTTTTATGGTTATACTTCAGACAGTTCATTTAAATGAAACATTGATAGGGCATTTATTCATTATGTTTTGACAAAATGCAATTTTTGCGAATGTTTTAATCAAAACACTGTTTCTCCATATCCCACTTTTAGACTTAATCCTCATTTCGATGTGTTGGCTCACATTTATTCACGTTTTTATAGATTCACATCTGTTTGTGTGTCTTTATATTATTAAATCTGATGTTTTAAATATATCTAACGCTGATATGTTTTTGTGGTCTTTTGTGTGCAGTTATAAGTCAGCCTGCTGCTTCTAGCCCAACTCCTGTAGCTTCCTCTAGCCCTGAAGAAAGCAAGAGTGACACCCCCAAACCTAAGAAGAACAGGTGCTTCATGTGCCGCAAAAGGGTGGGCCTTACAGGTGAGCAGTGGGGGGAAACGATGGGTCATCTGATTAAATTACATGTTTTTTTTTTCTTGTTTCGCCTCTCTGTTGTAGATGTTCAGGTTTTGACCTTTTCACCTTTGTGCTTCCAGGGTTCGACTGTCGCTGCGGCAACTTGTTCTGTGGCATCCACCGATACTCCGACAAGCACAACTGTCCCTATGATTACAAGTCCGAGGCTGCTGCTAAGATCCGTAAAGAGAATCCTGTGGTTGTTGCTGACAAGATCCAGAGAATATAGTTTTTTTTTTTCCTTTTTTTGTTTTTAAAAGAAAGAAGAAAAAAACAGCAGTGTTGTCACGAGGAAACACCTTGAGACGGACAGGAGTATGAGTGAGAACCCTTGAAACGAACACCGGCTCGAACGATTGGTGATTGAGAGGACTTGATTTGAAAAATCACAAACTCAAGAAAATAATGGGGGGGGAAAAAAAGAAATCTTGTTTGACGGAGATGCATGAATGATCACCTTTTCTTGTTTTTTTTTTTTTTTTACTCATTTGTTAGTTTGTTTTATTCTTTTTTGTGGTGTGAATTTGCCTCTGTTGAGTCCTTCATTTTTCTTTAAAGAATAAATGTCTCATTGAAAGCAGACCAGGCAAACTGTCCAGGACACGCTGTGCTCCTCTCACCCAGACCAGGTGCCACTTTGTGCCAAACCGTCCAGTCACTGAACCCTGCTGTGTGGCCAAACACAGGCAGGTCAGACTGTACAACAAAAAGGCTCCACTAGTTCTCTTTCAGCTTAAAAACACATTAACCACGTCGCCATCGTTGCACAAGAGGATTGTTTTTAGTTTGTCTCTCCTAGCTTTATCTACCTCAGAGCTGCTGTTGTCTTCCCCCTTTTACTTCATCCTGAGCTTTGACCCTCTGATCAGCTTGTCTGTGCGCATCGTTTGGTTGTAACGACACTGTTTCCATTAGAAACATCCTGCTAGTTGGAGGACAAAAAAACAAACAAAAAAATCCACTTTTCTTTAGATCTGAACGTTTAAAATAGTCTCATTATAATCCGACGCCTGGTGCGAGGCCGTGCGCACGAACGTGTGGCCTGAGAGGAAGGACAGCGCCCGTTCCTGCTGAGCCTGGTTGGTAGTTTTGTTTGTTTTTGTTTTTTTTTTAGTCTTGAGATGTAGGTTCAAAAAATATGAATGGAATAAGTGCATGAGTTACTCTTCATCTGAAAGTAGTGTTTAAGAAATATCGCTCACTTGTTTTGGGTTCTGGGGGAGTCTTGTTTCCAGAGAATTGATTTTTCTGATGTTTTTTTGTTAACGCGCTAACACAACATTCATGTGAGCACAGTGTGTATGTGTTGGAATGTGGGTGTGATGTNCCCCCCCCCCCTCCTGATCTCCCCCCAGTCGTTTTAGCTGTTGAGCTAACCGGTTTATCAGCACATGTTTACAGAAGTACAGGAGCATGCCAGAGCTAGATTCATGAAAAATAATAGAAATCAAGACTAGTCGTAACTTCTCATCCGTCTGTGGATCTGTGCGTCTGCTGTAGGGCGCTGTAGAGAATGAGCGTGTGTATCTGTGTGTGTGCATGAGCACATATCTGTGCTGAACAGTATGTTTTCATAGCTGCCTGACACATGTATGTTTGTGACTTGTTACTTTTCCCTCGTGAGGATGTTTTGTTTTTATTTTAACTGTGTATCTGCTTGAGTTCCTTTTTTTTCTGACTCTTAGTTATATGCAAATTTGTACAAAAAAAGAAAAAAAAACAACAAGCTGTGTTGATATTTATGTATTACATATAATCTTGCTATCCAGCAGTACAACAGAATAGTATCATGTAAATAAAACTGTACAGAGAGAGATAACCGAGCCTCACTGTGTTGACTTGCAGCTGTTTATTTTCTTGTTGTGTGTGCACGCTTGCTTTAAAAATACACATTTTCTGATCTTATGCAGGAAAGGGTAACTAGAGGACAGAGCTTTATCAAAGTGTAGCAGACACTAATAGATGCTTAACAGGGAACAAACTAAATCCAGTCATGACAAAAATAGCAAATGTTTCAATGTGACCTTCTAATGCCTCACCTTGGCTCACCTGCCTCTGAAGACTAAACCTGACTGCAGAGATCCCTGATGTCTGGGTCAAACAGGAAATATTAAGCCCTGGACGTTGGAAGAATGTGATCCTGTTCCACTTTATCCAGGCTTAATTCTGTACATGCATCGTGTCTGTTTTAGAAATGGTGTGAGTTTTTTTTTTCTCCTATACTAGGAACTCCAGGGCATCGTGTTCACAGATGACGTCACAGCAACAGCTGCTCACACAGCCGAGGTGAACTCACGTGACGTTCCTGTGACAGACAGCACATTGCACTGACACACGAGCATCATGTGGGGAAATACTCACATTTACTATTGTTTTGGTGTACAATCATCAGCATTACTTGTGTTTCACCAGAAGGAACAGAAACCAGACCTGAGAACTGATACAGTGCAAAATTTGAGGGTTGAGTCAAGTAAACGACTGCCCTGTTTCAACTTCCATTTATAGTTTTTGAGCACGTTTTGTACAAAGATCCAAAATCTATTATATTTAATACCAAAACAGGGAAATTACAATCATATACTGAATTTAAAAAAAACATTACTGACACTCCATCTCATTCACTTCATGTGTTCTTATGGCGTCCCTATTGATGTAAATTGTCCACTTTAGGATTTTTCCACACTATAGCTGTCACTTCCTAAATCATTTCTATACATTTATGTTTTTTTAATCCTCATTATTATCAACAGTTTTTCACCAGTTTTTTTATATTCAAATACTGGTCAGAGGCAGGGAGAGGTAATTTAGTCCAATCATAATTTTTTATGTAAATTTTTTCTACCAACTTGAATGAGAAGCACCTCATTTTGCAAATGTTTATCCATCCTCTGATGTTTGGCTTCATTTTTCTATTTTGCTTTGCTTTGTTGACTACTTAAAATAATTAGAAATACTTTAGCAATCTTTAACTCAGTCTTTAATAAAAGCCTTTTTTTAGTCTTAGATTTAAAATTATCAGTCAAAAGACTGATCAGGCTTGTTTTTCCTTATTTCATTTAAAAAAATTTAACTCACTTGAAGATGTTGAAAAAAAAATCTTGATTTTTAAATTATATTTGTCCGTGTTTGAAAACATGCTTAAATATCTAAAAAAGACAACGTTTGTAAAGGCTATGAATCTGGGCTGAAAATAAACTTTTCATCATCAGCCACCCATCTTTATTAGTTTAGTTTTTAAGTTTTAGTTGATCTCATTCCTCCTCTCAATATCTTCAAACCAAATATTCAAGAACCTTTTTTGTCCAACAGTTCAGGTTTCCATTCTGTTCTAATTAAAGTATAAAATGTGAAGGTAAATCTGTCTGGTAAAGTTCTTGCTCATCTTTTTTTTTTTTCATCTAAACTGCTACATGTGCAAAAGAAGAAAGCACACACCTTCCTTGAGTTCATGTTTTCATTATACCTGCAGCTGTTTATCTGTCACCTTCCCTCCATCTGTCAAAGTTTAAAACCAGGTTCAGGGCAGGTGAGACAACATTCTGACTTGCTAAAAGAGGCAGATGTTGCTGCCAGATGTGCCACTTATAGTAGTCAAATAATATATATCTAGTTAAACCTTCTGCAGACATTAAAACACAGTCTTTGCAGTGAAGCCGTGCATCTTTCTGTCACAGTGTCATAATGTTGTCACTGCAGGATTGTTTGATTAAACATTTTACCTTATATTTGATTTTTTTTATCAATAAACACAGTCAAATCGAAACATTTAACATCCAGTTATTAACACTATTTCCTTGTATTTACAGAGTATATGACTCAGTGGGATTGTGGGAATGTTGCTGGTGGATGATGATGATATAAATGAGGATAAGGGTAATTATGATGGGTTCCTGCAGTGCACTGAAGAATCAGAGGACATGTGGCTGTCAGTGCTGCCATCTGGCTGTGAGAAGTGGAGCAGTACAAGATGTCCATGCCATAAAGAGTTTACAGTAAACTACATTTTAAATGCTATAAGATCTGTACATTCTGCTGTGGTCAATATGTGAACAGTAATGGAGAAGGTTTTTTTTTCATGTTCATCTTGTTATTAAACAGTTTACCCCAAAATAAAAATCCTTCCTGTCACACAGTAGGTTGGACATGGACAGCTTTTCTCAGTCCTGAAACCAGTTGAGCTGTCAGGTCAAACTCCATTTCCTACTTAATGGTTACAACATAATTGTTACAACCTCCTCAGATAACTTATATGTTATTATGTCACTTATTGCAACAAAGTGGCAGATCTGGGATTTTTCTAAGTAACGGGCCATCAAGGGGCCACAATATTCTTCAAGGGGCCAAGAATTTGTTCAGCATCCTTGCACACAGATCCCTGGTTTTGGTAAGGCGTGTATATTTATCTAGCCGCACGTTTAAACATTTGTAATTTAAAAAAAGCTTGCACAGTACATTCTCTTTACCAATTTCACAAGCATTTTTACATTACATAGATAAAATACTCCCAAACACACAGCATGTGAGAGAATCCAGCCATCATTTGTGAACTGAAAAACTTTCTGCAGGATTGTTAAAAAAAAAAAAAAAAGACTTCTGTCAGCTTTATTCAGGCTGGACTTCTCCAGTGGTCTCATTAGCGCCTCTAGTGTTTGGATATGGAACATCAGCATCATCACTCTTGAGCAGGTTAATTA